>NW_020455093.1:4382194-4415731 GCF_003342845.1 Nothoprocta perdicaria
AAAAAAAAAAAAAAAAAAAAAAAAAAAAAAAAAAAACAGTTCATACAGTTCATTTTGCTGATTATGGCTGTGACAAGAGGGCACCCATCACGCAGGAGGATGCGGTGCATGTCATCGATATGCACAGACTGTCACTGAGAGCGTGAGCTGTACCCGGCCTTGTCTACACAGTGTGCTGTTTCCTGGGTGAAGTCTCTTCCACCTTCAGTGAGAAAAGTTTTTCCTCTTACCTTTATTTCCATACCCACACTCCAGCCCTGAGATTTAACTTCTTGCACTGAGAGGTATCACAAGTTACCCCTGCTTTCCCACGGGTTAGCTTTGGAGAGTTGCTATCAAAGGCCCCACGCTTCCCATTCTCTGATCAACAGTCCCCCAGTTTGGCTATCTCAGTGTGTCCAGTTCTGGACATCTGTAATGAAAGTAGATTTATTTACTTATGGTGCTTTGGAAGATAGTCAAGATGTGTAGTTTATATTGCTTAACCATTAACATTCATTAGTAAATATACAGACACTGCAACGTGGACTTAGCTGCATGAAGACTGTCAGATTCTCTGAGGAATGGATTTCTTTTTTTTTTTTTTTTTTTTTAYTTTCTTCAGAACTGGCAATAGCATACAGAACTCCACACACATATCTAGAATAATTTCCCCTGTCACAAAACAGAGTGAAGAAATCGGGAATTTTATATTCACAAGCTTTTGCCTACACTTCTAAGGACTGAATAAAGAAAAGCTGTCCCTGCACTATTTTTCTCAGTACCATTAATGCATCTACCACCTTGTTACTAGTTTTGTTGTGAGGAATTAGCAATACATATCAGGCACATTTCAAAACCTAAGGAAGAAAAAAAAAAAAAGGTCTTCACAGGCACTGAATAAACATCTTTTGCATGAATATCTTACACTTCAGTTGCCTCAGTACAGTAGAGGTTTATTGACTTTCTGCGAGCTACATTTGAATGATTACTTCATATATTATGATATGCAACATTACATCCTGTTTCTTTTCTATTTCTATAGCCCAAAGACTTATTGGAATTGGTGTGTCTCAGACTCATGAAATATACATGACTTTAAAAAAAGATTTTTATACAAAAATCCACCAACCTTGAGAAACTGCAGAGGTGGGAGATTTTTGTGCTGCAATTTCTTTTTGGTTCCTAACATTACTCCTATATATTTTCAGTATGAAAGTATGATCTGGCAATTTATAATAAAGAGCCATTAAACAGCTTTCCATCAAGAAATTAAAAAAAAATATAAAAATAAAAATGAAAGCTACCAGAAATGTGGATATCTGATTTCAAGCCAGGGTAATACACTTCAGAACTAATGAAGATGAGAGATTCAGATAAAAATCCCTGGACTATAAGGACTCTCCTATTCAGTTAATAAAAGATTGGTAATCTTCTCCCAAGAGCTTTGCAGTAGGAACAGAAGATAACCAAAGTAATATGTTTTACATGATGCTATTGTGTACGACTCTTGAGCAAGCCAGAAAGCCAGATGAGAAGCAGCACTCTAAAAGCGAAATATTGCCACTAAGAGAGAGCTGACAGACTATCAAGGTGACTGTCTCTTCTCAGCAGCTGAACAGCAGGCTACTGATGAACTGGAGGGCACAAGTGGGGCTTAGATCAGAACAGCAGTTGGAATTAGTAATAAGACAAAGTATTGACACAGTCTAAATTCTAAGTTCCTCTGTCCCTCAGCGTTCACATTTGATATTTTAATACAAAACTGTACAGTTATGAAAAAAAAGAGGTACTTATTTTACAAATATCTCTATAAGTGCATCTATTTAGTCCTGTTTTGGGTAAGTAAACTATTAACAACCTGAAATAGCACTTGAGAAAAAGAATTCCAAAATATGGCCCTCATACTACTTTCTTTCACTTTTTTTTTTTCTTTTATTTCAATACAAAGAAACTCAGAAAAATATGAGTATGCTGTTTTGTGAAGGACAATACAACTGTGGAACAGAGTCACGCTAAAGCTGTTTTTCCTTACCAAAGTCCTAAAAAGGGTCTGAACTGGTTTTACTGAGGTGTCAGAGCTGTGGCCATAAGGGTAGATGCTTGTAGAGGAAGATGAAATTTATCAGATTAAAAATGCATCATGACCTAATTTCAGCATTAAAGACTGAGGGCTGTGCTGCCATCCAGAATGACCTGGACAGACTGGAGGACTGAGCGGTGAGAAACCTTATGAAGTTCAACAAGGGCAAGTGCAGGGTCCTGCACTTGGGGAGGTACAACCCTGGACACCAGTACAGATTAGGGGTGGACCTGCTGGAGAGCAGCCCCGCAGAGAGGGACCTGGGAGTCATGGTGGACGACAAGTTGACCATGAGACAGCAGTGTGCCCTGGTGGCCAAGAAGGCCAACGGGATCCTGGGGTGCATTAAGAAAAGCGTCTCCAGCAGGTCGAGGGAAGTGATCATCCCCCTCTACTCAGCCCTGGTGAGGCCACATCTGGAGTACTGTGTCCAGTTCTGGGCTCCCCAGTACAAGAGGGATGTGGAGCTGCTGGAGAGAGTCCAGCACAGGGCTACCAGGATGATCAGAGGCCTGGAACATCTGCCCTATGAGCAAAGGCTGAGGGAGCTGGGCCTCTTCAGCCTGGAGAAGAGGGGGGACCTGATCAGTGTCTGTAAATACCTCAAGGGAGGCAGTGAGGAGGAGGGGGGCGGCCTCTTTTCAGTGGTGGACAGTGATAGGACTAGAGGAAATGGCTTCAAACTGAAGCATCGGAAGTTCCACAGGAACTTAAGGAAGCATTTCTTCACTGTGAGGGTGACAAAGCACTGGAACAGGTTGCCCAGAGAGGTTGTGGAGTCTCCTTCTTTGGAGATCTTTAAAACTCACTTGGATGCAGCCCTGTGCCACGTGCTCTAGGTGACCCTGCATGTGCAGGGGAGTTGGACTAGATGACCTCTGAGGTCCCTTCTAACCTTAAGCATTTTATGATTCTATGATTCTATGACTTTTCAAGGGCTGCTTTAAGGCCCTGAAGGAAGGGTGGGTCATTCCTAATCTCATATTACCCATATCCCTCTCTAAATTTAGATTAAAAAAAATAATCCAATTGGCTTAAGAAATGTATAAAATAGACCATTCCCAACACAGTTTGCTTAGACTGACATGAGTTAGCATTTTGCTAACACATAGCAATGTGTTATGTCTCTATGTTCTGGATAGCACCTACTCCAGCAGGAGAGTAACATTGACCTTATCAGACCCCATACCTATGCCAGAAGATCATTTGTGGCCATGTCTTATGGTGCTAGCCCTCTGTAAAGGAAATATTTTTGAAGTCCCTCCTGTTGAAATTTGGTTACTATGCAGTGAGGGAAAAAGAGAGAAAGCACAAGGAAACACAACTTTTGACTTGTGGTTCTGGCACTGGGAAGGTTCAAAAGTGGCTTCTAGTTTTCTGTTATTATGATTACTTCATATTTAAACTTATACAGCCCAAATACAAGAGACTAGCACACAAACTTGAGGTAATGATGGTGCTTTTGCTCAATTCATTGGTCCTTGTACATCAGAATGAAGAATTTCAATTTGAATCCTCTGAAATAGAGGTTGGAAGATGGGTGTCTATATGCTCTGACATTCATGGTAACCAAACTCAAGATGCTTGCTTTGTTTTTTTTTAACATCAAAAGCCCATTAAATCTCAGCTTGTAAGTAGTTCAGCAAAACTTTACAGCTTTTTCTGAGAGGCAAGATTCAAAAAAGTGGATAACTCCATTAGACAGCTCACTCATACTACTAAGAATGTCATTATTTTAACAAATTTTCAATTTATCTGTGAAATCCAATTAGAGTCAATTAAAAATAAGTCATTCAAAATGTTAAAGAACTCTCAATGACTTTTAGTAAAGGTGTTCCAGAGGTAGTGTCCTATATTACCAAAAGCCAAAACAGTTAACCAAAACAGAGTTGGGCAACACTCAAGGTTTGTTCAAAAATATTTGGAAAAAAAATGTGAATTATTAACACAAAAGAATATTTCCCATAATATTATTCACATCTATCCAGTCATTCGTACAGATTAAGTAAACTAGAAGAGCAAGTGCAATATTCAGCCTGTATGTCTGTACACATTTGGTTTCTGTCAAAAAGACATCATTTCTTTGCCAAATAAGCTGAACTTGTAGTCTAACTATTCCTCTCAGGGTTGGTATAATGAAGTACAAACTCAATGGGGAATTGGTTTTGCTGCTGGAATTCAAACTAGAACAAGCAGACGCTACAGTGAGATAAGAAATACTCCTGCTATGCTCTACAGCTGCATTGTATGTCTGTAGTGTTCAGTGTGTGAAACAGTCTTTGGCCTTCCAAGCATAGGCAACGTGCCAACAAAGCTCTTGCATGTATCTTTGTGTCTTTGCTGTCTAAAGATTGTGGTTATGTGCTTCAAAGGATTCATGGGACTATGGATCTAATTTTCGGGAGGCTAAAGGTAGGGAGCAACTGGGAGAGGGTATTGCAGACATTCACTCTGTATATTCCCTAAGATAGAGTGGATGTACTGGTGGCAGAGAATTTTCACTATCAAATGTGCCTTGGCAGATCTGTCAACCTAGGACTTATTTTTGCCCGTGTTTAGTTATTTTACTGTGATGCTTTTGGAAGTTCATTGTTTTTTGTTCATACAATGCCAACAACTGTAAATGGAGATAACTTACTTTTCCAGCTTGGTTAAGCAAATGGTTTAGGTCTTGTAGCAGTAAACATAAGCTCCAATGACTGCTGCATAAAAGCAAAAAATAATCCCCCCCCAAAAGAAGTTTCTGATTTTCTTTCTGTTCCTGAATGTCATTAAGCAATAAACCTATGTATTTTCTGTATCTATTAGTGGTACTTCTATGATGTCCATTAATATCCAATATTTTGCAATATTTTAAGGAGGAGAAAGAGCTTAAAAGGTGAAGAACTGAACTGCATGTTGTTTCAGAACTAGACTTCAAAAGATTATTTAATACATATTGATAATGCACAATGTTGAGTAACTCACTCAACACATTTCAAAAGGTCCAGAAGTAATGGTGACCCAGAGTAGACTTGATGAAATCAGGCTTTTTTGTAGTAAACAGCATCTGAACTAATTACATGAGTGCTTCTACAACCAAAAAGCATCTTGTGGCGGTCATCTTCCAAAGAAACAAATAACAACAAAAACTTGACATGTAGAGTTAAATATTAAAAAGAAAAAAAGAATGTAAACGTACTAAAATGATACAAACCTAAATACCTCACCAGCAAAAGAACAGTAACAGTCTTCAAAAGAGTGATATTCACTATCAAAGTCACGGACTTCAGAGAAATGTCCTCTAAAGAAACTACATGTTCCAGATAATATTCCTTTACAATTATAAACCACTATTTTCTGCTCTGTTTATAAAGCATCTTACCACCCTGTAATTTTAATCTAATCATGGGCATGCTAATATTTACTCTCATTTTAAAAGTAATGATTTATGTAGGCTATATGGAACAGATAATAAGTCAAATTCATAACTAAGAGGTGCAGAGCAGTTTAAGTCTGAATGAGTTAAGTGATAGATAAAGTAAGTAGTGATAGAAGTTAAGTTTTTAAAGGGAAACAAGGCTAAGAGAAGACAGGAGAAAAAAAAAAAACAAGACGGAAAATATTAAATGGAAAATAGAGACAAATACTAGAACAGACAAGGAAGATTTGTTAAGCAAATCTTAAAAGTGGAAGTTATAGATTTAAGAAATATAGAAAGATCTGGGACCTTATTTTTTAGTTTTTGTTGTTGTTGAATCTGAAGCAATTTAGATTATAACTCCTTTTCAGAAAAAAAGTTCAGGACTCATGTTGAAAATAAGACTCTTCAGGCTATCTTGGGAAGATGCCCCTGTTAAACGTAAGAATCAAATTTGTTCTTCAGTGAAGAAATCTGAACAAAAACAAAAAAAAAAAATATCTGAACTGAATTGACCAAATGACTTCAATTGAATTGTTAATTAAAACTGAAGTTTTAATTAACACTTCCTAATTTGCTTAACTTATCAGTGGAGAAAATACACTCTTTTAAAGACACTCAGCAACAGGTCCCGAGTGTCTGGATATTTTATATTCACCAACCTCTTTCTATTGACTTGAAAAGAAACCATGTACTAAAGAAAAAAAATCTTTATGAGGCATTTGAAATTTAAACACAAATTAGACTGAGTGGTATTTCACTTTGGATTTTACGCTACTGCAGATCAATATAAATTGTTATTAGGATTCTTAATCTCACTAAGATGTGCACAGCTGAGGCAGAATTATATCAAATGCAAAAAAAGTTTAACCATAAGCAGTAGATAGGAACCAGAGACAGACCGTAATTGTAATTCTAAAAAGAAGGATCTTTTAAGAGAGGAGAGCTGAAACAGATAGGTTCTCTCAGGGACAGTACAGGTAACTGTCACTTTCCCAATAGAAGTATTTTCACTGAATAAATGTTGGTTTGGTGAATCAACATGCAGCGTGGAAGCAAGTAGATGTTAAAAAATTAAATGGCAAATATAGCGGCTAGATATTAGCACTCTAGTCACATAGTTATTAATATATTTTTTCATAAAATAACATGTTTCATTTTGCTATGTGAATTAAAAGGTGTTTATGTAAAAGTGTATCTTATGAAGATGATGATGTCAAAGAATTTGAATTATCAATGTGTGTTAGCTTGTGGGTGAGTTCATCTAACCATGGTTCCAACAGGATTTTTAATGGAACCAACAGAAGGAAATGGATTTTTTTTCTGTCACTCCCTTCTACCTGTGATTTTAAAATTTCCCCACTGAAAACAGAAAACCAAGAAAAATGCATCATATTCCTTAAAATGCTTTAAGCTAGCAATAAACTAGCAGAACATGTGTAGGCTGCTAACTGATTACATTGAGAAATTTGCAATGTGCACATTAAGTAAATTTTTAAAAAATCCATTAACTGACAAATGATAATCAATCTTCTTCAGGCCAACAGAAGGTAAATCTGTAAGTTCAGAACCCTCAGTTAAGTTTCTACTCTGTATCAATAATACAGCAGCACATTTTAGTGAAATAAAGTAATAAAACATGGTGTCTCAAAAAACTCAGTATTTTTATATGTGAAAGTACACTAAAACCATAGCTGGAGAATTTAAGTAATTTAGGATAAAATATATTCTGCTAACTAGTGCACAGAGAAGCTAAGAAACAGTTTTAAGACTTACTTATGATACATCACACAGCATCCATATGGCTATGCATAAGTTGTATTAGTGGTTCAAATAAGATTAAAGTGCTTTTTAGAGACATGTTAGACTTATTTCTCCACAAAGTGCTACAACAAATTTTTGCATATTCTAAGAATATAAAGTATCACAGGCTGGCTTAGGGGTTCTTACTCTGCTCTTCCCACAAGAATACACCTTCTGTTTTTAAATAGATTATTTCAGGATCACGATGCTCTAAAGAAATGAGCCAGAGAATGGAGGAATGCACTTAAACAAGGTAGAAATACATGTCAGGGGTGTTTTTTTTTTTTTTTTTTTTTTTTGAGGAAGTAGATGAAAAGTAAGATTGAGGAAGCTCTGAAAAATAGCAGAGAAGCATTGTGGACTATGCAGGTGATAGAATCATTTTTGCTTTGTTTTGGTACAGAATCCCCATTGCCTTAGGAGCTCTACACAAACTGCAGAATGGCTCTGTGTGCTCAAACATAGGCTTGTTCAATTTATTCTGTATGAAAAAGCATTAGCTTGAAGACCCTCAAAGTCTGTAATCCAAGAAAAAACAAATACATTTTTTACTGCAGCAGCTTAGATTTTTTTAAAATGTGCTTTGCGCAATCTAAGTTGAAAACTGTAAGATGAGGCAGATGCCATTTAGTTCATTTCCCTTAAAAAAACACCCTAAAAGTAAAATATATTGCTTAAGCAGCAGGCACCTTTTCCTTATCAAGCTGCTGCTTATGCCTCAAGCATGATGCTTATACTCTGAACATTTTTATTATAGTAAAAAAAAAAAAAAAATCCGGAATAATGCCAGAGACTCCAGCAGCTGTGAGTCAAAACTAAATATCACATGGGTGGGATTGCTATAGTAACAAGCTCAAATGCATGGGATAAAATAGAAAGGAGAGTAAAATTCCTTGTCCACTCATCAGTTTACTTTTTCCTGAAAGTTTGAGTTTTAGTCAGTTCTGCTGACTGTTTCATAAAGAGTATTAAGTCTATATTCTTTTTGTTCATAGGCATTTTATCTTTGTTCAGTATTAATGGAGTTGTGCATATCGTGTGAGTGTCTATCAAACAAGCAACAAAAAATGGCACAGAAAGTAACATGAGGCCTCAACCTCACTTGAGAACTGAGTTAAGCTCCTATGCTGTTTGCAGAAGGAAATTCATTGACCTTAAGAAAACAGTGACTGACTGTGGTTATGTTTTAAGAAATTGTTTCTTGAGAAGGTCTTGGGGAAGCAGGAAAAAAATAGTAGACATCAAATATCACAACTCTGGTAGGATTTTTGACTGTCTCACAGAACATTCTCATAAGCAAGTTGTTAAAGTACGGTATGGGTGACACTGTCCAGGCCCTGAGGGCATTCCCAGGTCTCACATTCCATGCCCACCCCAGGATTGCCCTAACCCTCAGCCCCAGCCCCCATCTTAGCCCAGCTCCAGGCCATCAATCCCTGCCCCGTGATCCCACAGTGGTGCTGCCTCCAGCCCCAACTCTGGCCATATCTCCTTTTGCTCCTGGCTGAACACTCTAGATGGTCCTCAGATTTGGTTTGTCTCCGGTCATGTTGGGGCTGTTGATGGACCCATTTCCAGCTCTTTCCTGTGTTGAGCCCCGTGTCATCCATCAGCAAGGTCACAGCCTGCTCCAGGTTTCCTGCTCCAGCTCCTTGGACCTTGTTGCTCCTTAACAGACTCTGATGCAGAGACTCTGAAACAGGATGAAGAATATGTGTTCCTTGGGAAAGAGTCTATAGAAACAGAACAGTTAATAACAAGTTAAATGTGAGTAACATTCTGGTAATGAAAGTAAGCATCACACAACAGCGTGTTTGGTGAGTTATGTGAGTGGACCCTTTCTGATCCATCTGCAGAGGGGAAGACCTCTTCTGGAGGCTGGAGTCTATTTGTGGGTATAACACTCAGAGATATGGACAGTCTAAAGGAGAGTAATGCAACAATCAGATGTTTAGAAAATGATTCATGAGGAATCATTGAAAGGGACTAAATTTCTTTCATCTCAGGAGAAGACAGAAGGAGAGCATGATAACCATGTTCAGGTACTGACGGCTATTGTAAAAACCTTAAGGAAGTGTGTTCCATGTCTAAGATATGAAAGCTAATGATCTAAACTTCCATAATTTCAGAAAAAAAATTGATCATTAAATACGTTTATTGGAGAATCTTCATCACTGAGGCCTTTAGGAACATGTTAGAGTGACATCTGTTGGCAATGATAATACATATGTATAGCCAATCCTCTCTTGAGGGGTGGAATACCTCTTGAAGTCCCTTCCACACTTTTTTAAAGTAACTATTGCCAAATTCCAAAAGATCTTTAATAGAGATATTGGCAGAATGCTGCATACTACAATATTTGTAGAAGAATCGTACCGCCTCTAGAAATATGGTCTATTGAAGTCTAAAATTAAATATGTGGGAATGTCTACACTTAGCTCTTGATGTCTCTGCATTCGGGAGAAAAATACTTTAAAATGATATTCTTTTACATTGGTAACTTCTGCTAAATTGCTGGTTCAAGATTATTAGGAGAAACAAAAATTAAAGAACATTCAAAGGATGAGGAGTGTCAGGTAAAATGTTTGTTATTTCTATAAAACCCTGTAACAGAACTAAGTTTGGTATCAGTTTCAGAGATACTGTGAAATCTAAAGAAAACAGCACAGCCAGAGCAGCAGTGCATGTATTGTAATGAATACTTTATAAATAATGGTGGAAGGAAAATCAAGGGCAAGCACACATATATGTGTGTTAATTCGGCTGAAGCAGCAATGTTTAAAGGCACAAACGGGAGACTGGAGAGCAATTACACAGTGAGTCAAGAGTCAGACCAAATGGCATGGTCTATAAAGGTTCAGTCACATAGAGAACTGCAGAAAGGAGTGGGAGGGTTAAAAAAGGAGTAAAGCAACAACTCATGCGTATGGTAAATCTCATTGGGATCAGTGAGGCAGGCACAGAGCCAGTGGCAGGAATAAGAATGCTCTGGATATGTGTATCTAAACTGGACAGGTTGTGTTTCCAGATGGCCAAAAGACAAATCACATCCAGTTTGAATGTTTTAAATGTTTAATTTTATTAAAAAGTCCTAATGGGGCCTGCCTGGGCAGGAAAATGGCATGGCTGCTGCTATGTGCAGCTCCAGGTGGGAAAGAGTGCATTGTTGTCATTTTTATTTGGAGCTAAGTTCTCCTGGTGTCAAGCAGTAACGTGGTCCCCAGGCACCCTGCAAGGTGGCACTCCAACAGGATGTCTGGAAGCACGACTGGCACATCCCAGAAGGGGCTGCATAAACCAGCTCTGCACAGACGGCCAGGAAAGTTCTCGTTCCCATGTTGGTCACCAGTGTTCAGCATGCCAGCTTGGAGGCCGGTCTGTCAGAATATAAAACTGCCTTTGCAAAAGGTATGAACTTTATACATGAGAGGAGTAGGCAGCCTGTGAGAGACTCATCAGGGATGCTTTCCAAAATGTTCCTAGGCTTAAAAAGAGAGAAAAAAAGTGGTTTTATTACTAACACAGAATTACAATTTTGAAAGGTAAAATATGAAAACATCTCCAATGAACATTGCTTTTCAAAAGCAAATTTTCTCACTCACATGGGGCAACAATCAGAGTGTATGAGATATTTAAATAAGAGCCATAATTCTTCTGGGAAAATTTCTAAGAGAAAAATGTTTCTAAGGGGGAAAAGAAAAGAGAAAAACTTACTTAGGCTTTTTTGGGGTTCTGTTCCTTGCTGCACTTTCTATCCAAGCTATACTTTCTGCTAATTAAAGGCTAGCGCATTGCAGCTTAATGTCCATAATGACCAAGCAAGAGAAGGAGCTGTCTTTTTCTATATAAAATCATGTATGAACCTACATCCCATGATCCATTATTTTTAGACATGGGCCTGACAGCTCATCTTCTGAGCCTTACTGGCAGTATGTTAGGTCTTGTGCCTGTGTGCATTGCGCCTTGGCCATCATCAGCATGGGGGATCTAGCGTGCAGAGCATCTAAACAGAGCAAGGTGAAAAAGGGTAAGAAGCAACTAAACCTCATCAGCTGCTACTGCGTGAGGAGATTTCTAGAATTATCTTTTATTAACACTATTATTATCAGGAAGAGGAGAATAATATGAGGCTTGAAGACCTTTGCCCCAGACGTAATTTTCAGTTGGCAGGCAGAGCACCAAAAAGCCTTCTTAAAAGATAATTCCTATCTATGGTAAGAATGCTCTCTTCAAAAGAGAGAGTTGCCATAGAAAATGTCTTAGGGGAGTTTTATAGCAACAGGGAATGTAGTTACATGAGAGTTTGTCTTTCTTTTAGGGAATTGTTTTGGTATTCTTACCAGTTTGTAAACCTAATGAGAGCAGAAAGAGATAGCAGGAGGCTACCATGTATGAGGAGGAACGTTTTCCTAACATACCAGAACAGCACCTCTGTGTCTTCCTGGGGCATAACACTACACACCTCTTTTTTATCAAAGCTACTCACCGTCATATTTTATTAAATAAAGCCAAGTTGCCCATACCACAAGTTACACTATTCATTGCCAACACTGAGTAAATATAAGCTCACAGTACTCCTTTGAGTATATGGGTCAACCATTCAGTCATTCAATCATATCCGCTAAACAGATGTGAAATAGTGACAGTGATCACTCACCTCACCTTAGTTACAAAAACATCAGGCACAAATCACTTCCAATAAGCTGTTTTGGAACAAGTTAACCTCTAAATTAGCTTGTAGATCCATTACACCCTAGAGCTTTGTTTATATTAGAAATGCCTGAGTGGTTGTGATTTTCTTTTATTTTTAGTTATGAGTACAATGGATTGCAAGACGAAGTGGAACAACACTGTACAATAAATGAAATTAGGGAACAGTTAGCATCGATCGTTCATGTCTGTGGCCAAGGGCAATCTTGGTGTGTCTCATTTTAAATTCTATCGAGTAAAATAATGTGTAATTTCTTTATCATGAGCAGCGGTTGATCTAAAGGAGCTTCAAGAGGTAAATAGTGCTAATGGATCTTGGAATTGGATCCTCGCCATGGCAATAAGCCTGGAGCTGAGCATCACCCTTAATGGATGATCTGTGTGTATAGAGGGAAGAGATATTGGTATAGAGGGAAGAGATTGACTTATATATGTTCAAAGTCACTTCTTTGTGCTGTATGCTCTGCATCAACAATTCCATTTTATTGAATCACTGCCTTCTTTCGAGACTATTTTTTTTTAATTTTTGCCAATAGGATTGCTTATTTTCCTTGCCTCTGTGCTCCTACCCCTTTTCCTCCACCCTTTTCCTCATTTGATTTATTTTTAAAGGCACTAAAATGCATTTGAGGCATTTCAGGAACCACGTAGGCCAGTTTCTGTGGCATCACCATTGCAATTGATCATGTGTACAGGCACTGACATTTATAACACAAACACTCATCTGCCTGCTAACCTATTTTCTTACAGCCTTTATGTGCTTTGGAGAAAGAAATGGAACAGAAGGAAGAAGACATCTCTTGTTGCAAAAAAAGTAAAAAAAAAAACCAAAAACTCCTTTTTTCCTCCCTCTTTCCTCTATGATAATAAAAGAAAAAACATGCACATGACATGAATGTGTATGTCAAATAGATGGAAACACCTTTGCAGAGTCTGCTCAGCGGACTTGTTTGTGTGACTAAAAACATTTTTTCTTTTCTTGACAAACTTCTCATGTGGAAGCTAGGGTTTTGATAAACTCTTCGGAGCAATCACTTCTACGTTACTGAATTTGTTCAAAGGAATCAAAAAACAAGAGTCACTTCTTTAGTTTTTTTAGAAAGCTTTTTTTACAAGCATTTTTTCACACCACCATGAGAAATGGGTTTCCTACTAGGAAAATTTAAAGATATTTTCTTCTGTTTATGCTTGGTGGTTGCTGTTTTTTAATAGAGTTTTTTAATACAGGAATGTCTTTCCAAACTCTCCCATAGTACAGAGAACTTAGAATGTCTGGCATTTCAGATCCAATTGTATCCAAAAAGAATTCTATGATATTCTGATTGACAAACCCCTCTAAGGAGCAAGTATTGGGAGGACAACCAGCAGTTGCAAGGGAAGGTATTTAAGAAGTTAATTCCCATAAATCCCAACAGGAGCGTTTATCATGCATCAGAAATGTAAGATGGGGGAGGAAAGTAGTAGTGAAGGAGAAATAATGCTCAAATGTGAGAAAGACAATGAAAGATGAGGCCTGAGAAGAAAGAGTGCAGAAGCGTAAAAAAATGAGCTTGTCTCTAGCTCTGGATATTAACAAGACTATGATTAGCTTTGAGTTTCATTATATTGCAGGATTTCTCTGATCTTTATGCAGACTTTGCTCAGGTCTCAATATAATATTCATTAGGTACTAAGAGGAGCTTATGACCCTGTTATCCAAGCATGATTCACAGTCCTTGAGAAGTGGCATTTTAACTTCTCCATACAATAAAGCTTTTGTCACTACATCATGCTGTGATATCATGTTATAAATAAAGCTTTTGTCACTACATCATGCTGTGATATCATGTTATAAATGTCATTTGTCAAACACAACATACCTGATGCCTTTATCATCGGTACACTGCCATTGGTTTCAAAGTTGTCTTTGTATACATGGTATACATGAGTGTATATATATATATATATATATATATATATATATATATATAAAAAATAAGATCTGGGGTATTATCTTTAAACATAGTCGAGAGCTACTTTTTGATATAATTACCATACAGAAATAAAAAGCATACAATGAAATCTTTGCTCAACTAAAAATAATCTTAAAGATTTTGTTATCTACATGTACTGCCAATCAAAATTATACCTATTATATCCTCTGCAACTATTCTCTGCAATTTCTTCTCTTCTTGGATACTGTCTGTAGTAATTACTCCTTAAGCTTTCTCTCTGTGTTCTTCTTTTCTGCTGTTTCATCTTATATTTCTGCAAGGAGACTTGTTTTGTTAATAAACCGTTGAAACTCATTTATCTTCCTGACTACCTCCTTTCTCCAGCTCATGCTCCCATACCCTCAGCTATTGTAAGACTGCTTATCATTACACATCTACATTGTACCAAATTGAGTTCTACAATTTCCTTGTTTTCCCAATGACTACAAGTTACAGTTTGGGCCATGCATTCTTTGATTAACTGCAGATAGACTTCCCCTGTTTTTAGTTGGAAGATTAAAAATTATATTACATAAAGTTGTGGCTAAAAAAAAAAAAAAAAAAAAAAAAAAAAAAAAAAGAAAGAAAAAACAGAAGAGGAAACTACAGTGGAAAAAAAATGCATAGGTATTTGCCACGTACCTACATTTTTTTTTCCTAAAATTGCTAAAACAAGTGAAATCTAATTGTTCAGACAGATCCTGAATTCACCTGGAAAATGTTGTCCTGACTGATATAGGATAGAAAGAAAACAGCTGAGAATTCATTCTTTAGAATGAAAATAAATAAAAGATATTAGAAATACAGGTATCTATAGACAGAATGATATAGATAATAAGATAATAAAGATTCAGAGATGGAAAAATAATTTGGGCCAATTAACTGTTTTGCTCCCTTTCTACCGAGCCAAATACAAGTAAACGTTCTGTAATTCATTCAGTGCAGCAACTAATATTTTTTCCTGCATAACAGGTTAAATTTATATTGATTTTTACCTTCCAAATCAGATACATGCCATGTCCATGACCTAATGATGAAATGGATACCTAAAATTATCCTGACAGTTTCTGCACAATCATAGGACATCTGAGATTGGAAGAGGTACTTGGGGATTATCTAGTTCAACTCCCCTGTTTTAAACAAGATCAATTGCAGCAAAAACCATGTCCAGTGATGGAGATTCCACAAGTGATCTAGGCAACCTGCCTCAGTATTCAACTTAAAAAAAAAAAAAAATTAATATATTCACGTAGAATTTGATTCAGCCTTTGTTCATTCCATCATCCTGTCACCACGCAATGCTAAGAAGAGGCTGCTTCCATCTTTTTAATTCTCACCAGCAGACACATACTGATAAGATGCACCCTGAGTCTTCAGGCTGAACAGTCTAAGCTATCTCAACCTCTCCTTGTAGATGCTCCAGTTCCTTCATTATCATTGTGGTCCTTTCCTGGAATTGCTCTAGTAACTCCATGTCTTTTGTACTGGGCAGTCCAGCACTGGACATATCACTCCCAGGATGGCTTCACCACTGGTGAGGAGAGGGGACGGATCACCAAGCTTCAGTCTCATGGCAACTCTCTGCCTAATGCTGCCCAAGATTCTGTTGACATTTTTTTTTTCTTTTTTTTTTTTTTTTTTGCTGCAAGGATGAATTTCTGATTTATGGTCAACTTGCTGTCCACCAAGATCCCTGAGTTTTATACTCATTACTTCATACATAATGATTTGTGAAATCAACAAACACAAACACATGTACCTCTTAATACTCTAGCAAGTACTGTTGGGTAAACTTTCATAGACATACTAAATGTATTTGTGGGGTTTAGCAGTGTATAGATTCACCATCTCTCCACTGTCACAAACCTTTGCAAATTGCCTTGAAGCTATAAGAAATTCTGTTAAAGTAGACAGGAACAGATCCTTGTTAGCAACATCAAAAGCATCCAGGATTGTAGATAGCAACATATTGTTCAAATATTGTCTTGCTAGACGCTATACGCTTATATTTTTTAAACAGTCTGGCTTCTTTTTTTCTCACATTCTTCTTGTCTGGCAAGGTACCCTAGGCATCTAATCAATATGGCATGACATGGATGTATGTAATTCTTACTGACAAAGTCTAGATCCTAGAAGCTTCCTCAGCTTTGATATGTTCAGGAGGACATTTCAGTGGACTTTTGCTGGACTCATAGAAGCATTTCTTTCATTACTTGTTCTGACAAGGGTAGACAGGGTACAAACAAGGTACTCGCATACAGTGAAGACCATGCGAACTAGTAGGAGGTGTCCAAACTTAGAGCATACATTCAAGAAGGGTCCTGACCCAGTCATCAGCAGGTAACTTCAACATCACCATTAGGAACTTCTCTCCTTGCTGCAGACCAGGATCTGCCGCTAAGAAAGGTCATCTTTTTATGGACAGATTGAGTTGGAATAGCAAGAAGCAAAATGCTTTCTGTCGAAAAGAATTTTCTGTTAATCAGAAAAGAAATTTCAGCTGCTAGCTGGTCCCAAACTCACTTTTCCAATGAATTTCACATGAGTGAAACTCTGTTTGCACAACAGTTCATACAGAGTAATTATCAGATGTGTGTCAGCATGTTTCTTATCTGGTTTATTTTCTACCCTTCCTTCCTTTTTATGCTTTGTTTTTTGTTTTGTTTTTACAATAAAGTTAGGTCACAGCTAAATTAAAAGAATGAAAATACATAATTATAGAATTTTAGGAAACTCCTAGAAAATATGACCTCAAGTGCAAAAAATTTCTTATCAACAGAGAGTGTGTCTTGGTATCCACTTCTGGTCATTTCAGAGACAGGACACTGATTAGAGAAAACTTAAATTTTGTTTAACATCTCTGTTGTTATGTTCCATGCACTCACAACTTAACTCAGTGATTGGATTTGGCAAAGAGATTGGAGGAAAAGAAAAAAAAAAAAAAAAAAAAAAAAACCATGAAGCAACTTTAAGTATGAATCCCCTCACTTGTATTGAATATACAGTTCTGTAGCCACATCAACAAATGACATTCGTTTATGCTTTCAAATAATGAGGAAAAGTTACCAAGTAAAATATTTTTATGTATTACAGGGCCAAGTGTTAACAGCCTTGGTTTCTGATCTTACTGAAATGGTAGGAATCAGGACAAAATGATCCCAAACTTATGCTTGTCCAGTCACTAGTTGGGACAGTCCAAAACTATTAACCAGAATCATGTATTTGTCTTCTAAAAATCAAAGGAAGAAAATCTCCCTGTAAGTACTGATCCATACAGAATTGCTACCTTTGCACCTGTCTTGTAGTTACCAGACTACTCTGAGTTGACATGAAAAAGAGCGATCTGGTTTCTTTTCATTTAAGAAGTGTTTTAGGTGCTCACAGAGACTGCAGTCCACATAGGCCATTGACCCTTTGCAATGTCTATGACTCCTTAAATGGAAAAATCACTCTGTCATCTTCATAACCTATGAAAATATGTTAGAGTCTACAGGTGAAGTAATCTAAATCCTTACGCGTACGACAAACCTTTATGCTCTGAGCAGCTGTGCAGCAGTAATGGTGGATGGCTTTAGGATTTTCAGGAGGGACAGGCCAGGAAGGCGAGGTGGCGGAGTTGCTCTTAATGTGAGAGAGCAAATGCAATGTATGGAACTCAGCATCAGGGAGGACGAAGCACAGGACAAGAACCTGTGGGTGAAGATTAAAGGGCAGACCAACAACGGTGATGCTGTGGTGGCTGTTTACTACAGGCCTCCTGACCAGGAAGAGGAAGTGGATGAGGTCTTCTACAGGCAGCTGCAAGAAGCCTCCAGATCACAGGCCCTGGTCCTTATGGGGGACTTCAGCTGCTGTGATATCTGCTGGGTTAATCACACAGCCGGAAACAGACAGTCCAAGAGGTTCCTGCAGACCATTGCAAATAACTTCTTGATGCAGGTGGTTGGTGAGCCACTTCATGACTAGACACCTCACCTCACTAGACCTCAATGAGTCTAGTGGGAAATGTCAGGGTTGGTGGCAGTCGTGGCTGCAGTGATCATGAGATGTAATGAGATGGAATTCATGATCCTGCATGGAGGAAGCTGGACAAGCAGGACTGCAGCCCTGGACTTTTGGAGAACTAACTGTGATCTCTTCAGGGAGCTCCTTGGAGGAATCCCCTGGGTCAGGGTTCTGGAAGGAAAAAAAGGGGGTCCAGGAGAGCTGGCTAATACTCAAACACCACTTTTTCCAGCTCAGGATTGGTACATTCCTACAAGAGGGAAGTCAAGCAAGGCAGGCAGGACACTGTGACCTCTGCTCTAGGTGTCCGTGCTTGAGCAGGGGGTTGAACTAGATGATCTCCAAGAGGCCCCTTCCAGCGTAACCATTCTGTGATTCTGTGAACTGCGTATTTGTACTTAGAAGTACAGTTAGCCCACAGACAATTTCAGTTTCTGTTGAACTTTCAATCATTTTTAATAATTTAAGTCCTTTTTTCATTCTGTTGACTTGTTAAAAAAGCACTCACTAATGGACTTACATGGTTATGCAATTGTTTCTCTCCCACAGACCACTGGGCAGAACAAGGAGGACCAATAAGGGGGAGTGCAGGATCCTATCAGATATTTTGAGCAGTCATATTTTGACAGAAACTAAACATTACGGTTCTCTACAAAATGTCAGTCCTTTTTATTTGAATATTACTTCAAATCTTTGGGAGTGATTTTTGAACATTACAAAAAGAAACTTGAACATTACAAAAGGAAGCACCAGAGATGAACAAATTGTTACTATCTATTGTCCAGATATGGAAAACTCAAAAGATTAGAAAATTATCCCTGCAAGATAGACCATACTAAGCAATTGTTAACTTCCCGGCTTCAGCAAGTTCTTGTGTCATTGTCAGGGCCTTGGTTGTATGAATCTCATTTCTAGAGAACAATAATTCATTATTTTCTTTCTTTTACAGTTGATTCTCACATATCTACATGGAGAGGCAGTTCTTGTGAAGTTCTAAAATTGTCTTATGATGTCCATAAGAGTTAATGAGTTCCTGAATAAAAACACAGGCACATTAACCAAGGAGTATAACGAATGTTTTTAATTATGGGAACTGGATGCTGTGCCCTGAACAACTGTGACCTTCGGTTTGGGCCCTAGGAGTCCCCTTACAACAGAAATGTCCCAGCAGTGGCAGCAAACAAGGGTCAGCTTTGTGAAAGATCCTTATCAGTGGCTGCTGTCAACAAGTCAAGGCAGAATTAAATACAGCAGCTAGAGTATAAGATGTTGGTTTGACCTTGTACTCCTATTTGCATTGTCCCAGGATAAAAAGTCTTAGTAATATCAAAATTAAATGAACAACTGGTTCCCTGCAAGCAGGATAGTCTTTTATGCAAACAGGAATACAATGTGTCACTTAATTAAGTGTCACTAATATTTTAATTGGAAGACAGTCCACATTAAAACTTCAGAATGAGACAAATTTTAAATTCATATTCATGCCTAGATCAAAACTTTGGATCTCATAATCCTTTCTAAGCTGACGTTTAGATTGTGTGAATTTTTAATATGTGTCATTGTCTGTCAGAAAGTGCCATAATGATGGTGGACATTAAAATGTTGTTAATTCAAAAAAAAAAAAAAAAAAGATTTTATTCGCTAAGAAGTCTTTATGGTTGCTAATGGTGAGGTACTAATGGAATTAGAGCTTCTGGAAGTGATAGGAGATGCAGCAAACCTAGTGGGGCAAATTTAAATATTTTTAATTTAAAGTACTGACTGATGTCAGGGCAAACTCTGGTACCAGACATCCTTTCAAAATGTGAAGAAGTTTTGAACATGTCACTATTTGACATAGATTTTAATGCACATATGTCACTCCCCCAAAGGAAAAAAAAAGTCCTTATTCCAGACTGCCCTAAGATGGGATGAATGTCTACGCTTCTTATGTGGCTAATGCAGTGCCAGGCTGATCCTGAAGAGCCCGAGGGTAGGTAAATGAACTGTGGATGCTCATAGCATTGCAGGCAACAAGGATGTCACTTCCCTGTGACCTTAAGTGTGTCTCTTCCCACCATGGCATGAACTCCTTGAAATTGAAGCCTGGGGGCATGAGCAGCCAGAGATGGGTATAGATCATGCAAGGGTTCAGCAGTCAGTGTGCTTAAACTAGGTGTGCACCTCTGTGAACACTCCATTGAATTTCTTTTTTTTTTAAACTCTGTCTGAGCAATATTTATTTAACCTCCTTATGACTCGGTTTCTCTGACTATAGTATGTCTACAATAACATTTGCCTACCTTTAAAGAGTACTGTGAAGACAGAATTTTGGGACATAAGGAATAGTATCACTATTATTATAATCATCTTTTCAGAGGGAGATATCTACTATGTCCCTCGTCTGTCTCATCAGTTACCTTTTGTTATATTTGTATATAATCTCCTTGAACTGTCCCTCTCATTTGAAGGTGTTTGCCTGAACCAGTAATTTCTTTACTTCAAATTCTCATGTCTGTTTATTTCTTTAGCTTATTCCTGCTCAAAATACTGGCTTGATGCCCGCTCTTAACTCACACATCACAACATTTTTTTTTTTTACTAATTAAAACATTGTCAAAAAATGTATTTGACATATTTTGTCTCAATGTATTGTTAAAAGACACATTACATTAGAACTGAGTGCAAATTTAATCAGAGAACTATATCTGAAGAAAGAGGGGAAATATAGGGAGTAAGCTTAAGGCATTGCAAGTTTTTTCCGTTCTCATTGGAGAAAAATGAGCACTGAGAATGCTCTGCCGTATTGGGAAGAACTGAGCATTTTTAACGCCTGAAAAAATAAACCCTTCAATATGAAGCAAGTAGATATCAGAGGTAGCTTGAATTCTGAGTTTGGAGACAGTATTGCAAAATGCCTAGAAGGCACATAAAATATTAATTGAAAATAATAAAATAACAGACTCTTAAGTAAATGTCCTGGAGCTGGTGGGCCTGAAATACAGCTACCTTTTCTTTTAAAACTCTGTTAGTAAATCCACATGCGGCAGCAACCCTCCTAGTTGTAAGGTCTTCCATGCTCTTTTGAAGAGCTCTGAATTTGACCCTCAATAAGACAGGTAGTTTGTCTCCATTATGATGGGGTAAGCTGTACCTAGCTAAGACAATGAAGGGTTAATCATAGACTTTACAGGTGAACCACAGTTAAATTCTAGGATTTGCTGAAAAAGATACATGCATACATTATGACTATTTGCCTATGATTCCATGAAGTCACTAGTAAAACTGCAAGCATCACTGATTTTGCAGTATTGGTTTGAATGAAAAGATCTGTCATCTGACCTTGCTGGTTAGCTCAATAACTTTGCAACATAATGTGTGTCTTTTCTGCAGTCAGTGGTACCACTGAATTATTTGGCTTTGTTATTGACAGATATGCAAGCAGTGGCCTAGAACACAGGGCGGTTGGTTGCCAGGATATTTACTTTGAAATTAGTTTCAGTCAGACTTTCAGTCAGTTCTAGTTAAATATCACTTGTATTTTGAATATGGTTACACACAGTGCAATGTAAATAGATGCATCAGTAGGTATTTGCTTTGTTTTCTCTTTGAACACCATCAATGTACACTCAGATCATTTCCTAATAGTCCAAAAGAGGGAGATTTGCTTCATTTTATGTAAATAATTTTTCAGTTTTGTATTCAATTATATTTTTTATAAGGCTACCCAGTACTTAGTATCTGAAATAAATACCTAAAATATCTCGTGGTTGGCAATAAAAGGATACCAGTGTGAAATGACTCAGGAACCAAAGCTACATTCATGCACCAATAAAGAACCAGAAGAGAGTATCAGTGCATTCATGGTCAATTTTTATAATGGTAAAAGGTGAACAAATGGGTTTCTAAAGGTTCTCTAGGAACACCATAGTTTAACATGTTTAATGATCTGAAAAATCAAGGCCAATAATGAGATAGAAAAATATGTAAATAACACAAACCATCACTACATTTGGTTAAATAACTACATTTAGTTAAATGTAGAGAGGCCTGTGAGGATCTTCATTAGGACTTAATCAATGGTCAGAGCAGTGGCAGACAATGTCCCTAGTGGTAAATGGAGAGCTACTTGAAGGAAGATGTGTTTCAAATGTGATTCAAATAATGTTAAATGTACAAGCTTTTTTTTTAACAATGCAGTAATCAGTGTTCTGTACTAGTCATGTGTGATGTTAAAATTCAGATTACATAGAAATTTCTCTTGGAAAAGGGAGCAGGGAACATTAAGAACAGTTCACCATGTGGACTTCTGCTCAGTGTTCACCTGCATTGCAAGGAAGCAAATAAGTTCCTAAAATGCATAAACAGTGTGGTAATAATAATTAAAAACAACAACAACAACAACAACAACAAAACTAATACAGCCATCAATCAGAGAAAAACTGTGAAAATTGGTAGGTTGAGTAAAGCTAGACAAGAAATCTATTGATATGGGAAAAAAACTCTAAAGAAAGACTAGAAGACTATTATCTTAGATTACTAAAGGGAAATGCGATAAAAGATTATGAAAAAAATGGAATGGAGACGGTAGACTTTACAAGAAATAGCCATTCAATTAAGGCAAAGTAAATGTTTTGAAAGCAATAAGCATCATTTCCACTCAGCTTGCAATTACTTTGTGGGAGTTATTGTCACAGGATGTCTTTCATACTTGAAACTCAGAACACTCAGAAGTATTTGGATGAACAAATAATGAACTGCATAATAATAGTCCTGGAGAAGTAATACTGACTTTCATATTTCAAGTTTACTTTATTTGAAATATTTGAATTATGATTCAGTTACCTGGGCTTTCTAGTGTCCTTTAAGATGCCTCAGGTTACCCTATGTCTTATTGGTCTGCTGAAGATGTGGATACAGTAATGTGTTCCAGAAGACTCTAGACAGCTATGTTTTTGAAAACAAATGCTGGCTTGAAAGCTTGTCACTATCAGAGGAAAGATACTAATCTATACTAGACACAGGTCCAATCTGGTATGAAAGCTCCTATGTTCCTACCAAACATTCCCAACAGAAATCCACAAGATCTTAGTGAAGAAAAAAAAATCAAGGAAAACAAAACAAATAAGAAAATACTAAAGCCAAAACACAGCTTTTTTTTTTTTTTTTTTTTTTTTTTTTTCTTCAATAACTCATTCCACAAACAGCCATGATTCTGTTGGTCATAGTCAAAGGAGAGCAATGGGAAGAAAGAAAAAGAAAGAAGTAGTTCAGTCTTCTTCAGTCACTCCTACCTTCCTATTGTTTAACCACACAGCTATAAAGGTCTGCTGACACCAGGTGTGTAAGATAGCATCAGTTATTTGATAATTGTCTTCTGAATATACTTCATGTAGGGATTGACTTCTGAATATCCTTCATTGATTATCTTCAGGCTTTAGGAAAAAATATCTCTGACATTTCACTCACTTCAAATAATTTACTTAATGGATGAATTTCTTCCTTCAGGTTTTATGTGAATTCTGCAGTCATGTATAGATAATACAGGGTCTCTTAGTTATTTTAGTTATTTTCAGTGTATCTTAGTTATTTTAATAAAAATAGCAAGACATCCTACAACTTAATCAGACAAATAATGAGATGTCATCATGAAGACTGCAGGCATTTTAAAATTAAAAGAACATGAATCAGTTTTTTTTTAAGTAGAGAACTTTTGTTTCAAACTGTGCCACATATAGAAGATGTTTGGGTTTAATGGCTGTGTTACCTGAAAATGCACATAGATAACAGTAAAACGTAGGCAACTTGTGTAGCTTCTGTTCTGAGGTAATTTTATATCCCATTGTCATTAAGTAGAAGATGAATCCTTTAATTATACTTTAAAATTCAGTCATGCTGTTATTCCAGTAGTTAATTCAATTAAAATGAACCCTTGTTAATTCAATCAAAAGAAATCACACCTACTTTTGAACTGTTTTTCTTCCTTATGTTTTTCCTTTGGAGGAGGGTGGAGGGGATAAAGGAAAGAAGCATAATGTGACACTGAAGTGCTTGGACCTGGACTCTGAAAAAGCAAATTTTGCTTTCTCTTGTGCATGTCCAGTGGCTCCATGCAGGTGCCTTAAGTAGCTTCCCCTTATGCCCAAAGTTTTGCTATCATCCCTTGTCAATTTGTCAGAAATAAAGTTATCATCAAAATTTTAGATATAAGATTAAAAATGATGATTGGACTGCAGAGGATGATTTATTATATATGACATGCATTTCTGTTTATGCATTCATGAAGGCCGTGTTTGCAAGATCTGTAATGCCAGCTTGCACACACTGCACAAAGATGAATAAATGAATAATTGTTTTGATAATATTAAACAGCATGTGTGATATCTCAGAGCAACATCTGTTATTAACAGTATAAACAAAAGGAGTTTTTACTGATTGCATGTCATTCTGCATAGAGGAACAACGTAATATGTCCAATTTGGTAACACGTCGCAGACAGCAGGAGGGACTGTGTAGGCCTGCTGTGAAAAACAGGAACAAGATTAGAGCAACAGTTCTCTTTCAAATGTGGAAAGGAAAAAAGCTCTATAAAGATACTAAAGGATGAAGGTAAAAAATGTATATAGAATTGCTCAAGTTCACAGAAGCCATTTCTCCTTTGGAGAGGTCTCATCTTCTCTGAACTTTGTCCTGCAGTGAGCTGAGCAACAGTAACAGAATCCTCTGTGACCTGTTTTTTTTTCTATTGTTGAATACTATCTCAAAGTACAACCATATAGTCAAAAATATCCTTTATGATAATAAGAGCTGAAGGAAATAAAAACAATTCTTCCTTTTTCTAATTCTATTCTTTTTCTAATACTTTTTCAAAAAAGCATTCTTTTTCTCATTTTCTAATTCTAGTTCTATTAATAAATCTTGATTCAAAGATACTGCTATACAAGGAGGATAACATAAAGACTACAGAATGTTAAGGTGCAGTTTTGGTGTACAGTTCATTACTGCTTAGACAAGTGGTGTGACGCACCACAACCATCACCAGCACCTGGCTGCAGGTCCCTTCACACTCTATCATCCTGGCACTTTTCTGATCCTGAGATTAGCTGTTTCAAAAACTAAACCACAGAGAAGTCATCTCTAAGGTTACTTTTCTTCTCATGTATATTCCAGTAATATGATGAGCAAATTCAGGAGCCCATACAAGGGAAGTCCCATACATGGGAGCATGGAGTTAAAAATGCCTTTTGTGGATGCCTGCTTACTATAAGACTACCTGCATCATTAAATTGCACTTTCAGTCCATCATAGTGCCTTACAGATTCATCTTCGTGTCTGACTTGATACTTCCTCCTTTGCTTTTACTTCATTAGCCCACTTTCTTTACCAGTTTTATATGATTTCTAATTTCCATCTGTTGAATAGAAGTTTCCAGGTATCTCTGAAAGAAACCCATATGTGTGTTCTTCACCTGACACCATCTATCTGCCATTTCTTCTCTTTACACAACTTATCTACAGCACTGGCTAGGTATTCTTTTACATACTGTAGACATATTAGGCAAAGAGGTCAAGCATGCTACTGTTCAGTTCATCAGCAAATAACCTGAACTTACCTTGCTGTAAACAGAAAGCCCAAGCTACATCTGGACTAACAGTCAGAAAAGCACATGGAAAGCACATGTGTCTCAAAACTGAGTATGCTTTTTCCTGCTTTTGCAATGTGGACGATTCTGGAGAGGACTTAAACCATTCTCCTTGTGGTTTCATTTTCCTAACATTTCACAGGAACCACCAAGAAATACTTTCAACAGTTTTGGTTATGAGAAGTCAACTGTGTATTTGCTGCATGGTTTGGCTTAACCAGTGTTGACTGGCCGATTGATTTCGCCCTGAGTTACTCAGTATCTATAATACTCTCTGATGTGGTGGAGCTGAAGTTATAGTAAGGCACAGCCCTAGTCCTGTACAGCTTCTCTAAGGGGGGTTTTCGCACAGTGTTGTTCTGTAACCAGTCATATACCACAGATATTATCTGTCATATGCAAGGACTACAGTGTTTCCTAAAGCCAGAATACTGTCTCTAATCAGATATGATGTTGTTATCCTGTCTTGTCTGTACACATAGGAGGGACCACCAGGTGTACAGAGTATGTTTAGGTCTCTGAGTAACTAGATCTCTAAGCCTATCATATATTTTATACTATGCAAAGAATGAAGAATCCTTCCTTAACTGAGTGTATCAAAAGTCTCCACTGCCTGTCTGAAACACTACAGTGGAGCATCAAATTACTTAAAATGCTTGGGAGAAAGCAGGGTGCATCTGTCTAAAAGCGGGGAATTTGTCTTCTCTTCTGTCTTGTCTTTTTTCTTAGAGTCACAAAAACTCTGCTCATTTCCCTTCATCTCATCTCCTAAAGATGTGCACTTTGGGATCTCAGTCCCAAGCCTGCTTTCAGAATATAATGATGAAATAGGTATTCGGTTGCACAGTAAAAAGTACAAGTAAATGCCTGTCTTTTACTGAGTAGTATAAGTCTTCATTTTCATTCATAAATAAATACATATATATAAACACAGGCATGTAAATCTCTTTTTCAATTGTTCCATATGTAATAGAAACTTAACATGCTTTTACTTCTAAACAGAGCAAAAATGCATTACAAACCTCTCTCTCTCTTTTATCTTTTCACTTAACTTTTCAATTATTTGTGTGCAAAATTGAGAGAAACACATTCAGTCTTGAAATACTGTTAAGATAAGGATGCTTTTCTAGTGAAGACTCTGAGAGTATTAATAAATAACATATACGAGTGTCCGATGGATATCTGAATATGAATGGCTCCTATGATTCCTTTCTGATCAGAGTGGTTTCTAGGGAAAAGTGCTGAGAATTTTTCTTGATATTCCAAAATGGTAAACACATTAAAAGATCTTATAGCTCCAAAGAATACCAACAAAGCAGTATTTAACCTGTTTGATCAATATTTTTCTGAAAACTTACTAGGACAGACATCAGTAAGCATCTTGATTTACTACTTGATCCAGCATTCAGTGCAGAACTGACGGGCCAAACTGGCTTCAGAAAGCCTAAACTATGCAGGATTAAGCCTGCAATCTCATTCCTGAAATGAATCCAAAAATATTTGATAGAAGGTAAAAAAGGGGTGTCTGTTCTTTTGTAAGCAGCTAAAACCCACATTTCTACCTCATGCCAAGAGGACAGCATAATATAATCAGAAATAAATTAGCATGTAACATTAAATATTTTTTAATGATAACAGAAAATTCTGATTCTTGTGTAGTGATCGTTAATACACCTTACTTGTCCAAGTTTTGGTAATAAATACAATATTCTACTCTCCAAGTACAACATGTCTATGCTAAATGCAAAGAA
The DNA here is from genome assembly GCF_003342845.1 of Nothoprocta perdicaria. Lineage (NCBI taxonomy): Eukaryota > Metazoa > Chordata > Aves > Tinamiformes > Tinamidae > Nothoprocta > Nothoprocta perdicaria. Next base: position 4,409,520 of record NW_020455093.1, read on the forward strand.
TAAGAATATGTAATTCAGTTTAAACCACATACACACACATAAAAAAAGATATTTTATATATGGAAAGAAATTAAAACCAATGCCTAGACAAGAAATATGAAGGACTATTTCTTACCTGTTCTTTCTACCAGGTAGAAAATACATCACAAGGAGGTACTTAAATATCCACAGATTCCTAGGAGAGGATATCCTTAGAAAAATAATATCAATCGAAAAACCTTTCAGCTATATCTGAGGGCTGTATGATGCAGCTCAGAGTGTATCTGTATCAGACTGTATTCCACATTTGTGAGTGGAATTGGGAGCATTGTATCAGAAACAGAACGGTGGTACAAGTCTGGAGAATGTTTGAGAAGAACTGAAAAACTGCCAAATGGATGTCTCAAATGTAAGTTATTTTGGTGTTATGAACCAGCACAGGACTGACAATTTCACTGACACTCTCCACAGTGGGCCTGGAAACAGCTCTGACTGATCTCAGAAGCTGGATCAAGACTGGAAATATAATGCAGAGATTCTGCAAGAGGAAGAAAACAAATATGATCCCTTAAACACTGTAATGGTGAATGTGCCTGCAGCATGTAGGCCTTTCAAAGGGCAAGGGTTTGAAGGGATGGAAATACAAGGAAGAGAGTGATTTATTTTGTACTGGTTTCAATATAGTGGAAAAAAAACCTACAAAAGACTGCAGCATAAAGGATCACCTTGAAGGACTTGGTGTTCTTCAGCAGAATCTGGGATTTATTTATTTGGCAGTAAACACTTCTCCAAAAACAGAAAGAAAAAAAAAAGAAAGTTTCATATCAGCAGCTCCCACATGAATCAGATCATGATACTATAGCTCCTTGGGTAGACTGAGCTAATGGTGAAATGAAATGACAGAAAGATTGCAGTCAATTCAATTCATAAACTTTTTTTTTTTTTTTGCACCTTTATCTCAAAAGAAAAAAAATCACCCCTAGGGCAGAAAAGATTGCTAGAAAGTTCTTAATACTTATTACTCAAGTGTCACATTGTAGTATCTTAGTGGCCTGTACTCCTCATATCAATTACAGAGAGCTCCGGCAAGTGGTAGCTGGAGTGGTTCAAGTCATGTGTGCTACTATCAGTATTTTTTAAAAGTTCAGTGCTTTGCTGAATATGACTGACATAATTTCTACTAGGTTGGCAACAATAAAATGAAGTTTCTGTAAGAAACAGTAAAGTGCATGGACCCAGAAAGCTGTTGCCATTAAGAACATATAATGAAGGACATAATTAAGTCAATGCTAAACAGGTAAATGGTAACGTGCAAGTTCATTTGTCTATGACAATATCTGTGTCAACAGCTATGGCAGTGTTGACAGAGATATTGTGCTGGGGCGTTTTTTGTCCAAAAGTAACAGACCAATCTTTTTTCATCCAAGAGTCTGATTTTAGTATTAAACTTTCTTACAGCGGAAAGGCTTTGGAAAGAAGAAATGCTTGGATATGGCTAAAGAGGGAAGAACTCACTGACAGGAGACTGTAACCTTCAATAATTTTCTCTTTCATGTCCCCTAGTAGAGCAGCAGACAAACACAAAATAATCAGTGGACCACATAGAAAACAACCAGATGATCAAAAACTAATATAATGTATTTAAATACAATATCATAAAATAAGGGAAGTCATATTGAAAAAGAAGGCTCTGAAAAGGAACTAATATGCTTGAAACTTACAGTACTATGGATTAACAGTCTGAAAGGACAGGAGCAACAACCTGTGTCTACAGGTATCAGTCATGAAGATCGAGCTAATACGGCCTGTGGGTCATATCTGTCAGCGCTCTATTCCGTAATGACAGTCTACTGTAATCCTCTACCAAACTTCCACACTGTGGACTTCCACACACAGTCCAGCTTGCTTTCCTGTGCTTCTGCAGGTGTAGTCAAACCTCCTCTACACAGTGCAGTCCCTCATCATCTACTCACCATAAGGGATACAGATCCTTACAATTTTTCTATTTCTTCCTTCTATTTGCTCTATAAATGTACAAACATTTCTTGTAGATAGAGAACACTTCAGGATACTATTCCCAGCTGAGAATAATGTCTCTTCATGAATAGAAGTTCAACTTTTGTCGATCAGGCTGAGTGATGGCAACCTAAAATTTGGTTCAAAATATATATGCAAAAGAAGGATCAAAAGGTGTATGCAAAAGAAGGATCATTGTATGCTAGGGAGAGGAATGATTTCTAGGTTTCTTTTAAAAAATCCTGTGGATAACTGGGATCCAAACTAGCTATGTTATTTAAAATGTGCTTTTATATTAGAAAGTAAAAAACTATGTAAATAAAGATGTGCTTTATTAGAAAGCAGAAGTTGACTTGGGAAAGACAATACAATTCCACTGAGCATGTTGGAAAAGCAGTAGATATCCTCTGATGCACTTATTTCCTTGTCATTAAATACCTGTTCAGGACACACATTCACAATGAGGATTTCCAATGGGGAAATTATATGTATTAACATCTGAGGTAAGTCATGAAAAACAAACCTGATTTTTTTTCATTAATATTTCTCATAGCCTCGGTGTCTCTTCAAGGCTAGGGCAATACTGATGATACATTTTATTGAACAGGATCAATAAGGACAATTTTTTTTCATATCTACTCTATTGAAAGCTGTATCTCTAAGTAATCAATGGACAGGGAAGTGGAAAATAACAAGCTAGCTTTAAATGTTCCGTTGGCCAACAATCCATTTTTAGGAGGAGTGAAAAGTAGTCAGATAGATACTTTTTAACACTGAGTTCTATATCCCTGTAAATAGAGAGCTACTGGCACCTCCGCTGGCTAGTTTAATTCCTGGTTAGATATGATAAAGCAAAACCATGGTCACAAAACAGATACAGATTAGACATGCCTTAAGAATAAAATTACAGTCTACATTTGCTGGTAGGAACAGTACTGAAATAAGAAGGCTAAATTAAAAGAAAATGACTAATAAAATCAAGCAAATACAAACTCAGAAAGTAATTTCAACATGTGAAATATGAAGGCGCTTGTAAGATTTACTTTTTTTTTCAGATAAACTATAGGAAGCAAAAAATAAAGCAGTATTATTTCCAAAATTCTAAAGATTTTGAGAAATATGCTTGATCCTCTATTTTGTAAAAAAAAGAAAGAAAAAAGAAAAAAAGCATTTGCACTGCCATAATTGTCTGTGACCTAATTTGCATAGAAGAGAATAAAACCAGGAGTTGTTATGGCAGCAAGAGCAGCCACATGGTTGCAAACCTTTCTTCCATCCTATGTTAATTAAACATACCACAGTGTGTGAAGTAGCTCTCAGAAAACTCATATTTTACAATTCTTGAGTATAATTGAAAAACTCACTGCAAAGAATGCACACGGCTGCTGGACAGATCAAAGAGCATATGAAGAGTTATTTAGCAGGTTTGCTAATGGAAAGATAATGGCTTTTATGAGGATGATGGAACAAAAATAAAGCAGCAGACCTGAGGATAAATTAAAAGAAGAGAAGAGGCCTTGTAAAATGAAGCAATAACACAAATCCATTAGCTGTAAACACTGGATAATATTAATCCTGTAAATGGTACTCCAGTTCCATTTTGTGCATCATCTTGGGTGAAAGGTGGTAGCTTGTAGCAGAAAATAGGTGCTCTTTTATTTTAATGGTCTTGAAAAAGGCTGTTGGCCATATTGACAGCTGTGCCGTGTAGCAGCTGGTAGCTAGGCAAAGTTGTTTAATGTTTATAACAATGAAAAATTGACTTGTATGGCTTGGAACTCAAGCTCTTTGGAAATACCTGGAATAAATATTCAAAAATCTTAGAAAATGTTATTTAGAAGGGAATTTTTGTACAAATAAAGGCTTCTTGAGGGAAAGGACAAAAAATTGTCAGGCTCATTTCAAGGTAAATTTTAATGCTACATATTATACCTAGAATCACTGGTAAAGTAAGTCAAAGTCTTTTCATTACATCATTAAATCTTTGTGTTAAACTAGAGAAATGCAAAGAAAAAGGTATATGGGGTATGATTTGGCTTCCAAGTGTTTTCAATAGGAACTGACCTGAATCAATCAAGAGCTTGCTAAATGATGAATAACAAACCTAGACCTACTAAAAGCAATGCATTTCTGTTATTTTACCACCAATTTTATAGATAAAAGATTTCACTCTTCATTAAATGAATTCTGGGAAACCAAAACCTGTGACTTTTTATTTATCTATTTATTTATATAACCTGCTCATTAAAAAATTTGGAGAGATGAGAACACCAGATGCTTGAAAGAGTGGGAAGAGACAGATAATCAGTTACTTTTAGTTATTAATTGACATATTAACTTATTTGTGTGTCATACTAGTAGTTTGCTATTCTTAAATGTAATGTGAAGTTATTATAGTGTTAGGCAACCATTTTTTTAATCAAGTATTAATAATTTACAAATAGTAAGTTTAAAACACTTAATCATGACCACTGATGTTTTGATACGAGCAAGTGGATCATTGTTAGCTGCACTGATCTATTTGGCTTTTTCAACAAAAATCTCTATTATTGCTGGTTCAAAGGAGGACTTAAAAGTTTTAATGCAGCATTTTACTTGAGTTCAGCCTTGCAGATAGTGCATAATCAGCTTTAGGAGCCTGCTGTGTTCTTTCAGTGCTTGAAATGCATATCACAGGTCACACACTGAGGTTTGTTTTTATAGCCATCCACTACTGTCAGTGTTTTACCTTGTCAAAAACTCATCTTGTGGAGGAAGACAAAAGGTAGCCCCCTCTATGGTTTGTCCTTTAGGATGCTATCCAAAAAAAAAAAAATTTTTGCAAAGCCTGAGCAAAACTTTCTGTTATTTTTCTTTGTAGAGGAACATCTCATGGACCAGGCATGCAGTCCTGCACAAAGGCAAAAGGGACTGGGGATGGAGAACGTCTTCCACATCGTTATATGTGGTGGATATTTCTCACAGCTGTACCACACACCCAGTGCACTGGCAATTCCTATTTTCTGTTTTGACAAAGCCTGCTTAAGCATCCAAACTAAGCCTGCCTTACTGTGTCACACAGACTGCCTTTCCTAATGCAGTAATCACTCCCCTTCTCCCTTGCGGGAGCGGAAAGAGCCGGCAGGAGTGACCACTGTATTCCTTTCACACCAGGAAAATGCAACACTCTATGAAATTATATGAAATTTAGTAGGCTACACCTCAACACTGGACTCCATTGAAAAATTGATTGCAACCTTCTTTGTGTGCACTCAAGTTATACCTTAACTGATTGACTGGCGTTGCAGCTGAATGATCTCTTCAATCTGAGAGGACCAACACCCAAAGATCCTATGGAAAATATTAAATCAAGGCTTACAGGAATACATATCATTTTTCATTGTCCCCTGGTGCTGGTTAGGAGCTTAGAGGAGTAAATCTTCAACAAAATAAACTTCTTCCCAAAGTTAATTTATTAAAATTCATTAAACTTTATTAAAATTTCTGTAAGGAATAAAAAATGTGCTCCTCTATCTATTTTTACATTTTAAACCTTGCATAATCTCTAATGTTGCAATTTATCATGTTTTAAAATTCAGGCAATAGTAATAGGTAAAAGCATTGTGAGACTTTGATTACTTTGCAAAATTAATGTGTTTTTATGGCATGTCATTGCATGAAGTCGATAACATGATGCTAGATTTTGAATATATCTTATCCAGTCTTCAAAGGAAGTCTGGTAAATGAATGCTAGAAAAAGAACTTAAAAAGAATTTTTAATCTTTAAATATACTCTTTATTGTGGGGAGAAAAGGAAATCTCTTTAAATACTAAAATGGGTTTCTAGTTTTAAAAGCCTATCTTATGAAATTAATTTCTAGAGAGCAGAATTATTCTGTCAAAAACAGTGATTTAAAATTATTTGGAATTAAATGAAACATCAGCAGAGAGTGCCCTGTGTTTCAGAAAGCTCTTTTTATGGTATTTCATAATAATTTTTCATGTCCAGACAAGTTAATAAAGAAAACTGTTTATCCATTGATTGCCAGCCACAGACACCTGATGTGTTATGGTAGCACTGCCAAGAGTATAAGAGTTGTTCTCTAAAATATCACCTGGGTTTTCTGTGTTGTCAAGTTATGACAGGAAATGGCATTGTAAGTGCTCTGAGAAACAAAGTTTGTAATAGTGTCTCTGAAAATGCCATCGGTGGCAAAAAAAAAAAAAAAAAAAAAAAA
>NW_020455093.1:4415752-4440174 GCF_003342845.1 Nothoprocta perdicaria
TGTCACATAAAAAAAAAAAAAAAAAAAAAAAAAAAGCAGAGAAAAATTTCTTAATGAACAAAGCTAGAATTAAAAAAAAAAAGTTAAATGATAAACAAAGGACAAAGCATTCTGTTGAAAATCATTTCTACTGCTAAAAGAACATGCATACTATATATATATCACATTCTGTTTTTGTGAATAGATATATAATTACTGATACAGTTTTCATTAAATATAGGTCCTTTCACATATATTTATATGGATATTTCTGGTATTACAGTATGGACCATAACTGAAGGGATATCTTATATTTAGGTGCACCAGCAATTAGGTAAGTTGATATGGCAATCTTAGGTGTTCCAGTTTAATTTATTTCTTTCAAAATCTCTCGTCTCGTCTCGTCTCGTCTCGTCTCGTCTCGTCTCGTCTCGTCTCGTCTCGTCTCGTCTCGTCTCGTCTCGTCTCCTCTCCTCTCCTCTCCTCTCCTCTCCTCTCCTCTCCTCTCCTCTCCTCTTATTGGGAGGTGGAAGGAAATAGGATTTCCTCAAATATTTTTGACTTCTCTTTCCGTTAAATATAAAAATGTGTTTGTTCATTCCCATCAGTGTGAATGAACTGAATGGAGATATGCCAGAGATTAATTTTTAAAAAGAAATTACCTGGTAGGTTTATTCATAATGTTCATATGCGACATTACGGGGTAGATTTGGCTCAGAGAGAGGTGCATGCCAGCGCCAATTCCAGACAGCATTTCTGCTACCCATAACCTTTACCGGCTAATGTCTTGAACTGTTTCTTAGCTATAGAGAATCCTTAATGTCACAGCGTTTCACACCACTTCACTTGATTTCAGATGACTTCACCATCGTTTCACTTGACGTTTTTGGGTGCAGTATGTCCTAGAGGACAGAGAGCATTGAATTTCCAAGTGTGTCATAAGCCTTCCAGGTACAAGATTCCAGATAGGTTTATTTTAATTTCTAGGAATAGTGATTTTACATTGCCTCCCAAAAATTAGATGTCTAGACTAAACCAGCTGCTCAGGTCGTTCCCTGCTGTCACTGGGGAGACAGTCTCCACAGGAAGGTGTTTCATCCATTTATCTTTCTCTATCGCTTAAAGAAGTGGTCTAAACGAGCAATGTAGACAAGATGACGAATGTTAGATGAGCTAATCGTCACCCTATGGGACTAATAACAATGTGTTCTAACAGCGTCGACAAAAGTGTCCCCTGGCGAAAATCTGGAGTCATGTTTTTTCCCTAGGGAGCCTCCTGTCTGTTCTTAATGACAGAGAACATCTTGATTGCTGTCTGTCAGTTTTCTTCATCCTGAGTATGCAAAAAGGTTGTGTGCAAAATATAAATCTCTAGAAAGAACACATCTTCTGAAACACAACAGCTTTTATGGGATCATGCTGCTGCTGCTGCATCCGCTTTTCAGGTGTACACTTCATTTCAGATCACACAGTGCTTTGCCCCAAATTGCTTAACAAAACACACTGATACGAAATTGTAATACAGAAGATAAAATCTGCAGCTTTCACAATCAGAATTTATCATTAGTAGCATTTGCTATATGTTTGAGTTGACACAATAGCCCACAGTAGAAAAATTCAAAGATGCTATAGTAGATTTACCAAAAACATTACTTTTGAAAGTGAATAAACATGTAAAAAATGTAAAATATTTATTAATTCTAAATTTGTCAGCTGAATTCCTCTTTTTTTTTTTTTTCCTCCTCAAATATACACTCAAGATGTTTGTATTTTTTTCCAGGTTTAAGAAGAAATAGAGTTTAAAAACTTAAATTTTAGGGCATAAAATTTCTAATGATCAATTCAATGCTTTCTTTACTGTTGACACAAAATACAAAAAAAATACAAAAATGCAAAAAAAAAAAAAGCTCATAAGCTGTGCATTGCAGACAAGTTATTTGAAGAACAGTCAAGACAATAAAATATCATTTAGATGAATATACCCCAAAAATAGACTCGTGTGAATCAAGTCCCTAAGATATTTTACTGCCTTCACACAATTTCCATGAAGTCCCATTAAAATTCATCATTGCTAGACATGGAGTACAGAATATTTACATTGTATTTAAATCTTACTTGGTATACGAACATTTCCAAAATTTGCTTTTCCAAGTTTAGCATGATATGAGTCAAATCAATAGGAAGATCATTCTACATAAGAACAGACATGAGGTGTCGTTTTCTACAAATGTGCCAGACATTAAGGTAGTGAAATTTAAAGCAAAAATATTCACAGATTCACAGATTCACAGAATATTTAAGGTTGGAAGGGACCTCTACAGATCATCTAGTCCAACCTTCCTGCTCAAGCAGGCACACCTACAGCATGTGGCACAGGGTGGCATCCAGGTGGGTTTTGAAGACCTCCAGAGTAGGAGACTCCACAACCTCCCTGGGCAGCCTGTTCCACTGCTCTGTCACCCTAACAGTAAAGAAGTTGCTCCTCACCTGGAGACGGAACTTCTTGTGTTTCAGATTGTGGCCATTACCCCTCGTCCTGTCGCTGGCCACCAGTGAGAACAGCCTGTCCCCTTCCTCCCTGCATTCTCCCTTCCTGAACTTATACATATTAATCATATCCCCTCTGAGCCTTCTCTTCTCCAGAGAAAACAGGCCCAGCTCACTCAGCCTCTCTTCATACGAGAGATGTTCCATTCCCTTAATCATCCTGGTTGCCCTGTTTAATCAATCTGGTTGCCCTGGTTGTCCTATTGCTAAGGACAAAGTCAGACATGATATGCATTAGAGTAAAATATATGTTCGTGAGAATTAAACTGGATATTTTAGCTGAAATCTAAAATCACACTTATGAAGTCAGTGCTTTGAGCATAATTGAGCATAATATGCTGTGGATTAGTTTACAGCGTAAGTTTACATCCAAAGAGAAAGAGACTAAATGAAGGAATAAAACAAAACAAGAGGGATAATGTTCTTTCTGTGAGAGATGCACTCTGAGATAATACATTAAGAAAATAACTAGTCAATTGGTAACTAGTCAGTTTTTAACTAATAAATTGACACTGACAAGTCAACCTTCTGTACTGATATTTGATGGCAATGCAATGATTTCACAATTATCCTTAATGTTTTTGAAGGAAAAAAAATAATGGTTATCGATATCTCAAGAGAAAGAAATACACGGGGGAATTGTTTGCAGTTATTAACAGAGGAACATCTCTCAGCCCAGCCAGAGATGAACTATTACATTTTATAAGCTGTTATATTCTCTCCAGAAGGAAGGGTTGGAAGTTCTCACACTATCCCCACACTCCCTAGTGTCCCACATTAGGATAAGCAGAATGAATGCTGCAGGCAGTCCTGGCACTTTCTTCTACTTGTAAGAAAACACTCTGACATTTCCCCCATCCTTTTTTTTTTTTTTTTGTAATTTTTTGCTCCTCCATGTAGGAAAACAAGAGAAAAAAAAAAAGAAAAATTTTAAAATAGTTACTGTTTCAGTAGACAGTATGAGTGGCTAAAAAGGCTGGGAGATGAGATCAAAGCTAATGATACTTTATAATATTTAATTGTTACAGAGCTCTTTATATCCCCAGTTTAGTTGTTGTTAGACAGACAGGACAGTCTCACTCCTTCCATTTGCAGAAGAGATATTTCATGCTTAGCAATCCTGATTGATGAATGAGAAAGGCACATGTTGTATTTAAGAAGTTTCAGTAAGATCAAAACATCACAGACTCAAAGCAGGGAGATGATTCCCTGAGAAAACACCTAGATCTGTTCAGTGGTAGGTCACATTTCAGAATGGATAACCCACATGAACCAAGCAGACACACTTCACTGGGAGGCACACATGTCCCTATGAAGTTGGTGAAGTATATGAAATAGAAGTGTAATAGTAGATGCATTCAATAAATTTACAATAGCTCATGAGAAAAAGAGATGATTCCATAGAGAAGGCTACAGATAAACTGTGTTAGATGTGGCTGCAAATATTATCTATTACTAGGAGGGCTTGTTATTGTCCATTATAAAAGATTTTTTAAAATTGCTAATTGCTCAAGTTAATCATTTTAACCACATTTTTTTTCTTGCTAGGCACTCGCCTCTGGCTATTGCATTTCATTTTGTTGTTTGTTTTCATTTGTGTCTGATTTTTAAAAAAAAAAATTTGCCAGAAACTGATCAGGGTATTTCAAAGAATACAAGAATGAGATAAAGAAAAACATTTATTGGCAAGTCAAGACAGTCCTAAAAATTTGCTAAGTATGCGTTATGCATTCTATGTTCTTGAATGGGTGAGGGTTTCTGTGTCAATAGCATGGGAGTGCATAATTAATGGTCATCTCATAATGTACAAGAGCAAGGGATTGCAAAAAGGTTGGCCAAACTTCTGAGTGCGTTTGGACCATACATTAAAGGTTGGAAAAAAACCTTCAAGATTGTCAAGTCCAACCATAAACCCATCACCACCATGCCTATTAAACAATATACCTAAGTGCCTCATCTACACATTTCATGAACATTGCCGGGGACAGTGACACCACCACTCCCCTTGACAGTCTGTTCCAATGTTTCACCATTCTTTCCATGTAGAATTTTTCCCTAATATCTAACCTGCATCTAATCTGGTGCAACTTGAGGCCATTTTCTTTTGTCTTATCAGTAGTTATTCTGGAGAACCTCTTTTCAGGTTGTAGTAGAGAGCAATAAGATCTCTGAGCCTCCGCCTCTCCAAACTAAATAATTCTGGCTCCCTCAGCCACTCCTCATAAGTTTTGTTGAATTTGCAACTTAACCGTGCTGTCATAATATAGACTTTTTATTGTTGTTAATTGCCAATCTTATCAAGTTCTTTATTTGACAATAATGGGAAGTGACTATTCTTGAAATATTTTTCAGTGTTCGATGTCCCATGAGCTTAATGTACGATTCACAGTTATGCCATTTCTTCCTCACAAATCAAACACTGCCTTACTAACTCCAAACTCCAGTTGCTGATGATACAATGGAATCAATTTTCACTGGGGTCTGCTCTTTGGACTGCTCTCCTGCTGTTGGTTTATAATTTTATCCCTTGGTTTTCTGAGTCTTTTTTCCCTCTCCTGTTGCAGCTGGTTTGGCTTGAGGCTATCATAATTTTCCCTGCGGTCTTTACCTCCTGCTCTTCTATCATGGACACTAATGCTTGAGGATGAACCCTAAATATTAAATCTTCTATCCTACAGAACCTTAAGACTCATTCTGCTGCTTCAAGAATCAAATTACCAAGCAAAGTTCATATGTTCAAAGTTCATATGTTTTTCTGTATCCTGGAACATTAATTTATTTGTTGCAAAAATTAAGCAAAGTCAATGTAATTACTGCATAGTCTAGATCAAATTAGACTTCTCTCAAACAACAAAATTTCTAAATACCCATCACAAAAACTTTCACCCCAACTTCATAATAGTTCTTGTAACATAATATATAAGAATTCAGATATGAAGACGACGTTATAACTGTGCTTATATTAAGACAGGATCTGACCAAATAAGGTCTAAGTTTATAATAATTTAAAAAAGTCTGTTCTGGGTTCAAAAGCAATAAAAAAAATCAATTCACATTTTATGAATATTTAAAAATGTACTTTAAACATGAAGAAATAACATCATTCTGACAGAATATAAAGCTACGGCATACTTTTATATGCAGTGTTATATTCAGTACTGGATCCTTCCTCTGAAAAAGAATACCAAAAAAAAAAAAATAGATTAGGCACTAAGGAGGACAAGGTAACTGGTCAAAGTTCTGCAGCAGCTTCCAAACAAGGAAGAGCTATAGAATCATAGAATCATAGAATGCCGAAGGTTGGAAGGGACCTCAGAGGTCATCGAGTCCAACCCCCCTGCTCACGCAGGGTCACCTAGAGCACGTGGCACAGGGCTGCATCCAAGCGGGTTTTAAAGATCTCCAAAGAAGGAGACTCCACAACCTCTCTGGGCAGCCTGTTCCAGTGCTTTGTCACCCTCACAGTGAATCTACACATCTATGCAGCCTACACTCATCACGTTAGAAAACAGATGACTAAAGGAAGATAAAATACAGATCTTAAAAAACATGAATCAAATGTCTGTCATTTATTCTCTTTCGCAATTTAAAAACTAGAATGCATCAAAAGAAACCTGAAATAGGCTTCTTCAAATCAAGCAGAAAGAGGCAGCTCTGCATCCATGTAGATAACTCACTGAAAGATTTTTTTTTATAATGAAAGTTTACACTAATTCATGGAGAGATTGAGCATGTTCATGGAAGATAATATCCAATGAGACTATTTAATAATTTGGAATCTCTCAGTGGCAATTTTTTGGATGATATTCAAAAGCAATATCACTAAATTCTTCTATGGGCATGCACCTTTAACCAGTGTTGGAGATAGGATATTAGATAGATGAACCTTTGGTCTGCTCCAGATCAGATGGTCTATTTCTTGAGCTCTTACTTGAACATAATAGATAACATTATGCTTAACTTGTCTAAGAAGATTTATTTTATTTTGTTATATTTATCAAAATCTCCATTGAATACATTAACTGTTTGTTTTACAGTAGTTCTCTTTGGCCAACATGCCAGTATGCCAACAGCAAGTAAAGTGCATGAGGGAAACCTATAGAAGCTGATACATCATTCACAGTTTCATAACTTTGTAGGTAAGCATTCTCAGGAGATTTTTTTTTTTTCAAAATGTACTCTCCAGCTTGGCTGTTAAATCATTAATTGTTGAAAGAACTATGTGCTCCTTTAACAACGGCTGCTCAGCTGTTCCAGGAATCGCTTATCATATAAAACCAATAACAAAAGAGACAGAATCTACCTTTTTCAGTACTGAGATGCTGTATCACTTCAAAACGGTTTTGTAAACTTTAAGCAAAATATATCCCCAAATTTCTAAATGGAAATTCGTAAGTTTCTGAAATGGCATTGCTTGTCCATTTTCTTTTTGTCTGATTCTCTTTTGCCCTTGTGCTAAAAAAGAGTATTTACAAAAACTTGTGCTTCTATGTATCCTGTAATGTAAGAAGTTCACCCATGAAGATACCAGTCTTGCAATGTACTTCAAATTTAGATTAATTCAATGAAAACAAGTCAGAACAGTTATATGATTGATTCTAAAAATATGCATTAATGTACATGTTTGGATTTGGATCAAAAAACATTCTAATTCTTTAATAATTTATTTATCTGCAGACTGAACACGAAGCATTTTGTACTTACATTTAGCTGACTGTTCCATTTTGATTTTCATAGTGTTGCCCTTCATTTTCACAGAATCACAGAATCACAGAATCACAGAATCACAGAATCTAAGAATCATTAAGGGTGGAAGATGATCTAGAGATCATCTAGTCCAAACCCCTGCTCCAGCAGGGACACCCAGAGCACGGGGCACAGGGCAGCATCCAGACGGGTTTGGAAGGCCTCCAGAGAAGGAGACTCCACAACCTCCCTGGGCAGCCTCTTCCAGGGCTCTGGCACCCTCACAGGAAAGTTTTTCCAATTTTAGCGTTAGCAATATAACCACAGCAATTTCAACAGCGTTGGAATTTTAAATTTATTTTCAAAAATGTCTTTGAGGATTCAAAAGCTCATTTGATTCCAGATAGGAGCAAAACATCACTTTTTATAGAAGAAAATATGTTGAGAAAAAAAAGAATGCAGCACGCTACTTTAAAAGTGGGTCAAAATACATGTGTTACCTACACATGCTGCTCTTCTGATGTGTATTTTAAATCTCATCTTTTTAGATTGTAGCAAGAAGTCTTGTAAAGAGAAAAGTGTTTCATCACCTTGACTACAAAGGCAAGTGTGTATATATGTTTAGGAAATAGATGCAAAGAGCTATGCATAATACACAAGTTGCACAGTATATAGAGTTGTTCCCACCTAAACATGTTAAAAAATGGTATATAAAAACTGTTTGTGAGTATAATTATTTTACTTTTGTTTTAAAAAGTAGAATAACATATTCCACTCAAATGTGAGGAGATTAAAGCTGCCAGATGACCTCAACAGGGCACTAATGTCAGATCCTGTAACTTTTGTAAGTATGTAGGGATTTGTGGAAAATAACTCCGAACTTAAGCTTGTATTGTTGCTATAAGCTCTCTTGGACTTCCCTAGACTCTTGTTACACACTCTCTGGGCTATTATCCACTTTCCTCATTATTGGTCAATAACCACTGATCAAAACTCCTATCTGTAACATGTCCCAAATGTTCTTTGCATTGAGTGATAAAAATAAGTTTTGCATTTCAGTTTGATTTAAAATAGGTACTAAAAATGATAGAAAGTAACTAGTGTTTTAACTTGAGAGAGGGGAAAAAAAAAGGACTCCCTTTACTATAAATTCATAGCTCAGGGCTCTGTGGAGGCTCCAAACTTTCCTAGTTAAGGTACTACAGAAGCCAATCTTTTTTTGAAGAGATAAAAACATATGTTTATCTCACCTTCTAATCTTGTTCTCCTGGCTCCAGCGATACACCCTCTGCTGCCAAGCAATCTGAATGTACATCTGCCTCCAAGGTGTATCTGCCTCCAAAACTATAAGGAAAGTGGCCAGCTGTGATGACATATAAAAAGTGAACCAAAAATACTTGGAGAAAGTGAGGAAGAAGCAATATTTCAGTGATGCTTTTGCAACACATCATCTGTGAGGGGCCAACACAGAAAGGCTGGCTGCTAATCAGAGCTGGATACAAGCCATAAAGATCAGCTACAAATGCAAACTTTCCTGAAGCCTAAGGACATTTGGCTTTGTTCATTCAGTAGATAGAAAAAGGATAGCACTAAGTCTAATATGTGTTTTAGCTTGTATAAATTATGGAGGTGTTCTTGTGCAGATGCTTTCTTCAGGTTCATGTCCACTATTAATTATCAGCTGAGACTAATACCTGAAGACTGAAGTCTATTCAGGATGTTTTTCATAAAATCTACCGGATATATTTTATAAGTTTGTTCTCAGTGATATATTTTGTTGCTTTGAGGACAATGAGCAGCCAGGTGGAACCTTTGGTTGATGGGGAATTGCCCCTTCTCTGTGGAGATACCAACGATGCCCTGGAAGAAGACCTGGGACTCTTTATCCTGGCAAGAAGTTAAGACACAGAGCCATAACAAAGAATTATGAACCCCCAGTCCAGACAAAGAAGCAATGGAGAAAAGGAGCAAACAGAGACGTGGGCCTTGGATATGGCACACACACATACACACATACACACATACAAGACTCTCCTAAGATCCAGAAGGGGATTACTGAATTTTCTGTAACTCAGACAACCAATATATTAGCCAAAACCCCTGATATCAATGACCTTTCTGTAAAAGCAAAGTGCGGAGTGAGAGACCAAACTATGTAAACTCTTTGTTTTCTATTGTGTGTTGTCTACGCCTTTTGAGTTTCCTATGTGAAAATAAAGAATGCCTACTTACACTCTAATGTATCTTAAACAATTCTGATTTAATAGATCATAAGACTCTGGGGAGGTTGGGACAGCACACAGGCTGTCACAAGAGCACAACACAAGTAGACTTTTTTTTTTTTCTCACCAAAAGAAACAGAGGAAAATGGTGTTCATTTACCTACCTTAGTTGTGCACTTTTCTCTAGAATATTTTCCTCTATTTTACATTAATACCAAACAATCCTTATTTTGTTCTCATGGACAAGAAAAATGGTTTTTTCATCTTCTGCTTTCATTAACATTCCTTGCATGTGATTCGTTTCCAAATTGTATACACACTACCTGGTTAGAGTTTAAATTTTAGAACAAGTTCTGGATTCCTCCACAGTGTTTAGAGACAAAAAATATTTTATTAAAAGAATCACTTGGGGGCAAATTTTTCTTCTTCTTTTTTTTTTTTCTTCTATCTCTAATCTTTAATCCCAAGCTAGAGGACTATACATGCAGCAGATGTGTTTTTCTGCTCTATATAAATCCATGCTCCCAAGTATAGACTGAGTGTGTGTCACCTTTATGTTTGGAAAATGCCAGGACCCACAGGGGAAATTGTTTCCAAATCTTTATCATGTCACTGTCAAGCATCTGATCTCTTGTGCTCATATATATCATTGCACCTTCTGTCTCTCAATTTTCTGTTTCTTCAGACTCCTTACCATTTGGTTCAGTGCAAGCTACCACACACTTCAGATATACAACCTAATGGCTTGGTGGCAAAACTTGGGAGTGTTTCTATCTGAAGTGCATGTGGTAGGATTATAAATATCCTGCATTAAGGGAGATTGAATGTGAGGACATATTTGTGGCAGTCTCAGAAACAAGTTCGTCCATCTCTAGAAAGCCACTCTCAGGTAATACCTTTCATTGAGAGGTTTAATTTTTATTTTTTTTTTTTGAGCTTTATAACCTTGAGAAAACCAGATTGTGTTTAGTTAGGTAAACATGGCAGACGGAGAGTGGGAATTATCACCTTGGTTCTACAAGAGGATATTTGGCTGCTACAGGATAGCTTCCTACAGTCTTGATTACCTAAAGGAGATCTGTAGTATTGCCTGTCCTACCTACAGGAAAGGAAGGAATGTCAGTCAGGACAGTGGTTGTAACACACTGACAGAAGTCTTTGCAGAAAAGTCTGAATTACTTCGATTTCTGGATTAGGACAAGTCCCTGTGATCCAGCAACCTGAGACTGTGGTTTCTTGATAAAGAACGCTCATCAGTAGTATTGGTTGAGGATTTACTCATCTCTCTTTCAGCATCTCATTGCTTATATATGTCCTTTTCCCCTAAGTTTTAAAAAGTTAAAAAGTAATATTTACGCAGCACTTTGGGTATGTCTAGAGAACTCAACGGTGTTTATAAAATGTTCAGATATTACTGCAACATGTAATGAGAGATATATAGAAGAACA
The DNA here is from genome assembly GCF_003342845.1 of Nothoprocta perdicaria. Taxonomy (NCBI): domain Eukaryota; kingdom Metazoa; phylum Chordata; class Aves; order Tinamiformes; family Tinamidae; genus Nothoprocta; species Nothoprocta perdicaria. The sequence goes on from NW_020455093.1 coordinate 4,426,635, forward strand.
GCAATAGATCACTGCAGTTTTTCAACAGAACACTGCAGTCTTGACTAGATGGAGATATTAAAACACTTTCACTGCTTCCAGTTTCTGTTAGTGGCTGTCTGAATCTTAAAATCAGGTGTAAGTAAGTGGTACTGTCTTGAACTAGATATTCATACTTTCACTCTTTGGAGGGACTCGTACATAGAAGCTGTTTAAAAAGTGTAGGTTTACCATCTGAAAGACCTCATGATATTTTAGGTGGCACGAAGTCTCTCATCCTTTTATTTCCCTAACTCTTATTTTCAATCAAAGCTCAAGCTGAAGGAGAGCATAAATCTCTGTGTTCAAGGTATTGCAGTTCCATAGAAGAATTTGCCTTCTGAATTTCATTCTTTCAGAGCAACACCTTAGGATCCAAATAGAAGGAAGGAAGTCTTCAGTCCTGATACCAGCTCTCTGCATGATTTATCTGTCCCCATAAATAAATACCAAGATTTATGGTATTATTTCGGCTTTCCTGAATCTCTTTTCTAGTGTCTTCAGTCACAATATCTTTATTGACATCTGTAAGAAAACAGCTTTCTTCAAACTCTGCAGTATCTATTCCTCCTTTACTAAAGCGGTATTCCTATTCACCTTCTTTTTCTATAGGTAGCAGCTCACTTTCACATACATTCCTCCTTCATGAGGACATGACTCTTACAATTATTGTACAAGTGTTACAGTTATTGTAACAAGCATTAGAAGCACAGAAAAGGATTTTACTCCTTGTTACTAAATTACTATTCTCTCTCTGCTTGTGCAATCTTCAGTTCTGTTCCCAAGAACCCACGAGTTGTGCCAGGAAACTCATCTTCTCTGTTCTGTTTCAGATCTAGGCCACCCTGTCCAAAAGAATGGAAGTGGGCTCAGCATCCTTCCAGCCATCCTGTTAAGAAGTTGTTCAATTTCTTTGAGGAGAAAGGCATCAGACCCTAGTAGGCCTCATATGTATATGCTAGTCATTGCCAGATGAAGCTGTTATACCATCTGTTCTTCTTACTTAATACTGCAAATCTTTTTAAGACCCTTCCTCAGGATGACACAGGCAATCAAGATACTTATAAATGCACAAATTATGGTATAGCATACTGAGCATGGATATGATAGATCAAATTCAAATCCAGTAAATGTTTAATATTACACTTCTGGGGCATCATTTTTCTATCTTATTTTAGATGCCTGCTTTAGAATCAGATCAATTGCACCCCAAGGTGCCCTCTATGAATTATAAAGAGAGCCTAGGTTGACTAGCTGTAGACATCTGTGCTGTCAGATCTAAAGTTAGGCAAGATGAATACTATCCATTAGGACTAAGAGTAGTAGCACCACCTGAAAGGATATAAAAACAAGTTTAACCAGTCTTCATCCATTCCTCAATAGCTCACTGAAGAATGGAGGTCAGGCACAAATCTGTTTTTAGTCTTCAGTTGCTCCATACCCAATTAGACTTTTCCTCACAACCTTGCTTACAGCTGTGGTGTCTCATACCTATCCTATACAGGAGTTAGGTATCCTAATTCCTGTTCAATACCATATTTTTCCCTAACTTCTTTAAAATCAGAGAAGTTGCAGTGCTGTACTATGTCATGGATACATGTGCTCATCTTGTCACAAAACATCTCCTGTTGGAGAATCTGTCAGATTGGTCAACCGTGGGTACAATTTCAAAAGATGAGAAGGGTCAGTCCTTACCAGTATGGGAAGATCTTATGTTCAACACTGAAAGAGAACAGATGCTTCCACTGCTACTGTATTCTGGGAGCCTTTATCTCCTCATTAACATGAGGTCTGTAGTTATTCTGACTAAATGAAAATACTGTCACACTTTATAATCTCATTTTCTGCCCATTCCTCGGCTTCCCCACATTTCTAGGGTTATGTTACCTGGTCTTCCTTACATTGCACAAACTTTGTTTAGAGACCCTGTACAGATCTGTATGAAGATATAATGTTGCACTTGATGATTATAATTTTAATTTGATAACCATTTCTTAGAAATTTTGATACTGATTCTTAACTATCAGAAAGAAGTTTCTGCTTAAGCAGTTTGCTCAATAACTCTTAATTTTAGAAATACAAATACAAGTCATTGTTTTCAACTAGCTTGATCCTGAATTCACATAGCAATTAATCAGTTTAATATGCTTCATGTTGCTAATTTGAAAAGCACATAAGGAATAAGTCTGTGCAGTATAGATATGACAATTAGTGAAACAATCCTTTTTGAAAAAAATTGTTTGGGTAGTACAAATCTTACCAGTAACTTTGTCTCCTTTCTATAAAGAAGAGTAAATGAGACAGTTGTTCTCATGCCAACTATTTTTGGTGCCAGAGGTAGTGATAGAAATATGTTGCCTCTGGAGGTTCAAGTGTATTTAATAGCCCGCCCCCCTTCCCATCTTTATTTTCCATTATTGGTCTCTCTTCCTTTTTCCTTGTTATCGGCTAGTAAACAGGCAAATGTGTAGACACAATATATAAAACTTAAAAAAAAATAAGCCCATAAAGAACTGGTTGTCTGCCTGAAAGAAAAAAAAATGAAAAAGGCAACAAAACTCCAAGAGAGAACAACTTTGACTCAAATTATATCATGCTGAGGTGCAATGTAAGTCTACATTACACATCCCATTAAGTTCTGACTTCAGTTAAAATTGCATTGTATTTCCACATATTTGTGTTTGATTTCTCTCACCACATGTGTTTTAGAAGTGGTGAGATAAAAAAATGCCCAGAAGATTCTAAAAGAGGAAAAACACTCTGACCATTGGAATTTGCCTTCTTCAAGAAATTTCTTAAAAAAAAAAAAAAAGAGACTTCTTTATTTTTCCTATAGTAATATAACAATTATTGGTCAACCTCAGAATCTAGCAGCAGAGTGAATATAGACTGAATTTGTATAGTATCTTTTACTTTGCCATATCTCAGTCTAATGCAAAATAGTCTAATTTTGATCTTAGAATTTTATGTTGCTGTGCTATAGTTCTATGTTATATAGAATTTACATTACTAAAAACAAACAAACAAGATCCTACTATACAAAAACAATGCATAGTGTAGAAAGGAAAGAAGGAAAAAAAGGAAAGAAGGAAAAAAAAGTCTTCTTTAAGGGGTGGTGCTGGTATTAATCCAATAATAGCAGTGTGTAGAGAACAGACTTTTAGGTCCTGACTCATTTCTAGGACTCATTTCAGGTCCTGACTTGTAGCTGAGGATACAAACGTGATGTCATTCAAAGGTGCTCTAGACCCTGACAACACCTAACTCCAAACATCTGAAAGCTTGAAAGAATGAGATCACTACTGTGGCATAGTGAGTGGCAGCCTATCAGCTTAAGTGTGATAATTCTCTGTGTGTATACTTCTGAGACAGGCAAATGTTAGGCAATTTGTTTTTGCCTCGTCCGCTCTGAAAGTCTCAGATGTGATCTTCACTGGTGTTAGAGAAGTGGTACAGTATTTCACTATTTCCTTAGGACTCAGGTTTGGCCAATAATGAGATGGTTGATAATATCAACCCAATAATTAGGCAGTAATTCAATCAAAGATTTCTCTGATGGAACCTTAGCACTCTAAAATAGAAACATCTACATCTGTGCTTGTCATCTAGATTCTCCTTACAGCCAGCACAGATAAATGGGTACATCTACGTCACAGTTCTAAAGTAGACATCTAAAATAGATAGGATCACAGAATAACAGAATCACAGAATGGTTAAGGTTGGAAGGGACCTCTAGAGATTTAGTTCAAACCCCCTGCCCAAACAAGATGAATGACCTCAGAAAAACAGCACTGATGTTTTGATCTGTATTGGGTTTGATCAAGATCTATTTTTTCCATGCTCAATATGTGGCCTAAAAATTTCCTAAATTTAGATTTAAATATTTGGGTGTATTTTGGATCATGATAGCTGTTTGGTAGACCAACATCCAGAGAAGCATAAATGGTGGAGTTAAATACATCAAGCATTTTTATAACCAGATTTTTCTACCTGAGTGTCATATGTCAATACAAGGCATTAATGCAATGTGCCCTTGTTTGCAGAAATAAACAACATACTTGCAGGAAAAAGTCTGAATGTCTAACTACATGCGGATATGTGATGTTAACTTTAATTAACATCAGGATCTCCTACTTTATCAAGATAATCTTATTTAAAATATGAGATAGTAGAATTTCAAGATAAACATATACTGTCTTACTGTCAACCAGTTACTTCATTAAGAAAAAATCTCTATTGATCAATAAGATCCATGAGGCCTTTCAATCCACTCTCATGGTCAAAGACAAGTTAAAACAGATAAAAGTATGTTAACGATATTTGACAAGCTTATCTAGCCCATTCCTACAGACTCTAATAAAGGGGATTTCACAGCATTCCTAAAAAAACTATTCCAACATTTACTTATCCCTACAGTAAAATCCTCTTCCTAATAGAAAATTTAAAACTCTTTTGCTGAAATTTAATCCTATTACTTCTTGTTCTAGTTTCAATGGACATGAGAGAAATATATGTCTTCCCATTTGGCAGCACTCTTACATAGTAAAAATATGAGACATATCATGTCTACCCAGCATTCTGTTTACAGCTATTATCTAACGTAACTAGTCATAAAATAACACAAGTGTTGTAGGCATCCGCATATGTTGCATATGGGCTTGAAGGATGCTGGGCTCTTTAAGAGCTGTGAATTCAATGGGTCATTTATATATGGCCACCTTGATTATTAATCTCTTGAATCCCATTGCCATAAAGGCATCTCTCAGCATGCAGTCATTCAGGATTCAGGCTGACAGCACATGAACATAAGGGCCCAAGCAGATGAATATTTTGTATGATAGGGCTTTAGAGGTGTATCTAGTGATACTCTTTCCATAAGAATGTCTTAAAAAACCTTGGCTTCAGAAGTGCTATAAAATATCATTCAATTTCTTGGGCATAATCTTGCTCTTGCATTGCAATAAAGCACCAAAGAAAAACTTTTTTGACCTTCTTCTTAACCTTTTGTAAACCACTCTGATACAACTTGGAGCCAATTCTCACTGCAGCTATGTTACTACAAGAATATTGATGCTAATGACTGAACAAGAGCGAGCAGATTTATACCCAGGCTATATGTTTCCTGTGAATTGTAGTTCATGATGCAAATCAAATGTCGGATGACTGAAATTTCAAAGATAACTTTGTCAGCATGATGCAGGACAGTGCATTGTGTATATAATCGTGGCTTTAACTAAGCAGAATTCAGAAGGAATGCTCACCTGTTGAATTATGATCTTTCGCCTTTAACTGTGTTCTTTAGGTGGAGTTAGGCAATTGTCTCTTGTGTGTTCTGGATAATGTGTTTAAGTGTTAAGTTAAAAAAATAAAAAAAGAATAACATCATTTCTTATTCTATATATTAAATCTACAAGTCTGTATAATAAATGTGAGGCCAGCATTTTACTCCCCAGACAGTTTACAGCTCATTAGCAGCAGCATTCACAGCCATCTGACAGTTGGCCAGAACACTGAGCTAAACTAGAAGATAATGAGGTTACAAAATGTCTTAGAGGAGTTTAAGAACTCCAGAGTATCATCAGATTGTACATAGAAAAATTCCAAATGTTTCATAGATCTTCTTGTTTTGGAGCATATCTGTGATGTCCCTGTGGTGCAACAGAACAAATTCTATTCTAAAACACTCAATAATAAAAAGTAGAGAGCTGTTATGCTTCAAAGAGCAGAAAAGTATTTATATATCTGACAGAAAACAGTCATCTTTAAGGTGCTCTAGGTGGTAATGGTGTGAACCAAAGCTGAGGGAGAATCTTTTGAACAGCAAAATCCAAGAAGCCAAACTCATTGTTTTCTTGTTACATGACACTTAAGAGAGAGAAGACTATTTCCCTGGTCTCCTGCTTCAGAATCCCCATGGAAATGTGATCTAAAGTTTTTGGGGAAAGGATATATGAATTGTTTTCCAAGAGGTGAAGCAGACAGAAAAAAAAATGATGTCACTGAACACATATTCATATATATTTGCTGAATTTTATGTACTTGGTGTATTTGGTGTAGTTTAGCAAATAGTCACATGGATTTGGACGGAAACATTAAACTCTCCATGGTCGTGGTTACGCACAGACAAATTGTTCCAAAGAGCCATGATTTTTGCAAATAAATATTCTTTCCTTGGTGAGTATTTATCCATGCAGAAGCCTCCTTCTGGAAAAACTTGCTGAAAGTAATCACCCCTTCCATCCCTTGTGCACAGAGGCAAGAATTCCCATTTCAGTGACTCTGGAAAAACTGCAAAATTAGGGGAAAAAATGAAAAGAAAAAAAAAAGGAAAAAAAAAGAAAAAAAAAAAAAAAGAAAGATATAGCTGATTGCTTGAGGTTAGTTTATTCCTATTACCCTTGTGGTGTTTTTGTGGTTTCTGAGAACTCTTGAGTGGACTGTGAGCTTTCATGGTTTCCACTTCTATGCTGGGGAAGAAGTTTGAAGAGCTAGACATGCTGGCTGAGAATTTTCTTCCCAAAGCATAAGACCCTAAAGCCTTTAAGAATAAAAAAGAAATCAGGTCTCAGTCTTTAAAACATATATTTCAGATAAGGGTGACAGTGTATACTTGTCTGTTGTTCATACCTGTCTTTTCAGTGGGAATTCACTTCATGGATCTGGAGTTATCAGATTTATCCTCCAATGTGGAATGCTCAATCACACCTGCTGTATTTTCTATGTAAAGAAATACATGAACATATTATATACTGAGATTATACTCCAAATTTATTCAAGCCAGATTTGAATCAAATAAATGTGATTCTGTGCATCTCATCTAAACTTCATATATCTCCATCTAAATCAACATTTATGTGGCCTGATGTTTTCTTTCTCCTTAAAATAATACTCATAACAGGAAACTAAGCACATGCATCATACATATTAATATAAAGCACTTTTATCAGACATTTAAAAATCTAATTATTTTTTTATTTTGTATTGTTCCATTTCAAGGCATACAACAGGCTCTATACAAATATACTGAGAATAACCAGATACTCTCTGGAAACCTTACTAATCATCTCTGTTCTTCTGCATGCCTTAAAACATAAGATCCTCTGAATATGAAGTCACATATATGAGCTATGCTAATGTGTTTTCCTTTCACAACAGTCATTACTTGGAGGGTAGCTCCATCAGTGCAGTGATACTCATTACGACAATGTAGGTTGTCTTAAGCCCACTAAATCTGATTTCTGATTTAAGAATGATGGTCTACATTGAAAATATAGGTTCCAATTTCTATTAATAAAAACTTGTATTAATCCTAATAATAACTGACGTTGGTTAAAAAATATATACATAAACATTTCCAAAAGGAAAACAGCCCTATATTCTTCAGTATGAGATAAGTGAATCTTCAATACTCATGGAGCTTTTTGCTTCATCAAAATGATTCAACACAAGGAAAAAAAGAACTTTTTTATTATTGTTTTTGGTAAGACTGCTTTTTGTTCTTTCCTTTTGGAGAACCCAAAATTTACATAAATTAAAAAACAAAAGACTTGGTTGTGTTGCTTTATTTAAATACCTACATTCTTCTAATTACCTCTACTTATAACTTTGAAGAAAAGAATGTAATTATTTTCTTACACCTTTATAAAGCAGTAAAAGTCAGTATAATCCATATTCATTTTTGAGTGGTTGTGCTCCGATTAGACCCCTCCACAGATAGATACAGTGTTTAAGGAAACACATTATCTTTCATCTGTTGCAGTCTGCATTTTCTGTATAATGTTTATTTAAGTAAAATCTTGTTATGAAACCTCTATGTCAATGATGTTATCTAACTCCTTTCTGAATGTAACCTGATAATAATTTTCTTAAAAGTCTTTGGCTTCTTATTGCCTTTTGTATGATGCATTTGGAAAAGACCTGAAAGGTTTTTCTCTTAGATTTTGTTTGCTTGGTTTTATTCTATTTCTTTCTTTTTGCTTTAGAAATTGGAAAGCTCTGATCCCCATACTGCAGAAAACAGCCAGAGAAACACGAGAATATTTTCTTGTGAGCTCTTGAACCTTACCCCAAAGGGCAGGAATGTCACATTTTTAGTAGAGACATCCTTCACCCCAAGTATTGTCAGTTATATAGTTGTATATAGGTCATAAACATGTCCTGATCAGCCAGCACCCTCACAAAGTCCAGTTGAGGTCACTGGGAATTGCCTTTGGTGAGAGAGTCAATTCAGGCCTTTGGGGCAGTAAGCCATTACATCATTAAAATATTATGAGGATAAATTGAACAGTAAGTTTTGCAGCTGGAATTGAAAAATCTGATCTCTCACATATTTTTTGATTCAACTCTGCTTCCCCCAAATCACTGTTGTTCACATGACTTAAGGCCATCTAGATTGAGTCACACTGAGGGGTTTTTGGAAGGGGGAACAGAAAGGGTAAAGTTTTCAGCACAATAGTGTGGATTCCTCATTCATTTGGTTCTTGGTAGATACTGAATGTACTGCTTTTTTTGCAAATTTTCTTCGGGTCACTGGAGTGACTCTCAGCAGCCTTGCTTGCTGGCTGAACTGATCTGTTCTACATCACTTTTAGACAGTGCTATTCCACTAATGCATTAGACAAAAGAATTGCCACAGAACAAGGGGCCATAACAAATGTCTTTTGAAACATGTCCAGCTAAATACAAAAATAAAGAGATATTTAAAACAGCACTAAATAAAATGGAAACATTTAAAAATAATCCCCCCAAAACTAATTGCAACCATTTGTTTCATGGGATTAAATCCTTGCAGAACATTTTATCCGACTATTTGGACTAGGATGTGAACTTTACAAATTACTACTTTTTTGTTTTATTTGGCACCAGCTGTGTGCATGCTTCTGAAACATCACCAGTCATGCTGAGCATTTAGTAGGAATGTTGCAATGGCAATTTAGATGTTAAAGGGCACTGTGATTTTTAAGGGCTTGTTATCATGGCCAGCTGTAGCTAACAGCTTGTAAGAGATCAGGAAGAGGTATGTGATTTTCCAAGTAACAAGAGCAGCCTGTGTTTACCACAATTTCTTCTCTGCCACAGAATGTGAGGTGCTAGATATGAAAATAGATGTTTTCCCAGGAAAAGTGTTAATAAATGTTATAACTGCATTATCTGTATTCTAATGTCTCAGTTACAGCATATCTAAAAAGCATTAAATAAAATGTTGATGCCCCTACTAGCACACCGTTTACTGTTAATTAGTCATTATATTGAGAGTTCTAGAAAAGTAAGACTTTTTTGGATCTATTTTATGCATTCAAAACAGGGATCAAGATTGTTTTCTCTATTTAATTCTTGCTAAGCAGGGGCAGGATGCAGAATACAGGATAGCCATTGATTACTAGATCAATGAAAGCGGAAGATATTTTATGGGAAGATGACTGTCTCACAACTACTGTTATACCAACACCAGGATATTCTGTAGTTTCCTCTGTTTCCAGCAACTGCTGGAAAATGCAGACTAACTTGCCAAATTATGGAATCACTTAGGATAAATGATGACACCTTTCAAACAGTGACTTTAAGGAGAGGATATTAGCAAACTATTATTTGCACGCTGAGCCATCATTTTCCTGATTGCCTGGAAGCCTTCAAAGGATATATGCTTATTGCTCTTTTGAATGTAGAGAAAAATAAAATAAAATATAAACTGCTCTCTAAAACTCATCTTTTGCTAGGTTTCTATGTTAGAAATAGATTTATGTAAATCTCAGCAAACATCTTATCAGATCTGTTTGGTTATTTTCTTAGTCTTTGCAGTGGCTTTTTAAACACTAGTGAGACAGATATTCTGTGACGTAAATTCTGTGACATTGGCATGCAAGATAAAAGCAGAAGTATACAGAAAAATTATATCAGTAATTCAGACATATCAGGACCTCAGTAAAAAGTTGGACCCATTACCACAACACAACACAATTAAATTTTGTGTACTCTGTTTATGATATATGTCAAAAGACAAGCTGATACTTCTGGTGCAAGGAAATCCTGTCATGCTCATTGTAGATTCTTAGATATAAGGTTATACTTCACGTTGCAGGAGAGGTGGTGAGGCTCACTGAACAAAGTAGGTAACATTACTAGACAGGTAATTAAATTATAAACATAAAGATAGATGCTGTACTTTAATAAGGACTGTCTTTTTTTTTTTTTTTGGTATTGCATTAGGATATCATCTGACATGTTGTCTGGCAGAAAAAAAAAAAGGAAAAAAATGTGAGCAAGATTGCAAAGTAACCAAAAAAAAAGCCCTCATATATAATTCTAATACAATCAAATATATTTTGAGTGAAATCTGGACTTACTACTAGGCTTTGGCTCTGGAAAAGAAGCTCCATGGTGATTGGCTCTGAGGTAAACTGCTCATCTGATCTCATCCTTAGTTTTTGGTGGCTGGCTTAGCCAATTCAAGACTCTTGGTCAGAGGACAAGAACTTTACCAGAACAAAAAAGTCAGGCCTTAACTGTCTGCAGAAAGGGCACAGATTTTGAAGACCTTTAAACATCCTCCCTCTCCTATATCTTCAGAAGATACAAAACTCCCATGACCTTATGTTTATTGCTTGCCAGCAGCCTGTAGATATTGTGGAAACCTTTCTCTATTATCCTGCCCGTTTAGGTAGGGAGAGAGATTTAAAATCAATTTACATAGATGTCTGAAATTATGCTAGTCATCCGGCATGTGCTTTAATTTAACTGTCCTCTACAAACACGGAAGTTTATTCTACTTCAGGATACATGGTAATTTTACAAATCACTTATCACATTTACGATACTATGGTTACCCCTTACATCCATTTTCAGATAAATATGCTCTAACTTTCCTTATTTTTTGTTGATCTACTATCTCCAGAGGGTCCAAATGTAACATTCATTGTCTGCACCAAATGAGCAAAACATAACACTGCAGATGCCCATTTGATATGGATTAAAGACATGGAGCAGAAGATGTGCCTGGTGTGGGGGACTCATTCTTTCAAATATTCTACGGAGAATTGTTTAAAATGTTTTCTGATAGAAGATCCTCAAATATTTCATGAGACTCATCATTTTGCATGTAAGATTTGGTAATCTTCATAAAACCAGGATTAAAAAATTCAGAAGAGACTTGATTTCTTTCTTGTTTCACTCAATTGGATCTAGACAGTAAAGCTTTACTTACAAAGATTATTTTTATAATTTTAGTAAGAGCCTGAAATCTCCCCAAACCTATCACCAGATCATTTTTATGATCTTTGTACATATTGTCTTAATTTTGTTACATGTTCCTAGAATAAATTTCATTCTCCTTTGTAATACAAGTGAGATTTTTCTCTATAGGAAATAAAGACACAAGGCTCCACAGATACAAGTTCAGGAAATGAGAACTATCTTTGTTGATTACTATGTTAACAAGGTGATTAGTTAAACTTAGTAATTCAGTATTAGTTTATAATTTATATTCTTCAGCTCTTTACCTGTGTCTTCGATAATTCCTTTTTTTTTTTTTTTTTTCAATTTACGTTAGTCTTCCCAAAGGAATTCCTCAGGGCTTCAGACTACTCCACTAAAGTTAGGAAGAGTTTTTCCACTAGCATCAGTGGAAGTAGGTTTGAATCTCTTCTACTTCTTGAATATACTTTGAAAATCTTTCTCTGTCTCTAGCAGAATATCTGCCTTTCTGAGGCCAGGTATCATACTACTAATTTCTGCCTGACAATGTGCAAAAAAAAAAAGAGAGCAATGGCTACCACCTACAACTTTCCTTGATGCTGGTGGGATTCCAGTGACAGCCCTATGCACAGTGAATTTTACTGTCAACTTTGAAACTCATTGCCAGCTGACAGATATTAAAATCATTTATGGTCCTTTTTGTTTGTTTGGTTGGTTTAGTTTCTTCTTTTTTTTTCCTCAAAAACTTCTCAAGCCTGACAAATGTTAATGCAAAACCTATGGCATCAGCATGACCTGGCACCTACCCAACCTCTGCACCTGCACAATTACAGCCAAGCTTTCCTGAGCGTTTCTTCCCTAACAGCTTGTTTTGTTTGGGGTTTGCCGTTATTCAGTGTTGCCTTCCCCACCTCTTTCTCTTTTTAAACACCAAGTGCTGATGGCAGGCATAATTTTTCAAACGTATTTTGGAGAGTTTCTTGGAGCTGATCATGTGTCCCTTGTGAAGGTTTGCAAGACTGGCCCACACCTGAAGCTAAAGTGAGTTCCAGCAAAGATACCATGGAAGATCCGCAGCCACCTGGCTCGCCCGAAGGGCAGCAGGAGAGGCAGCGCAAGGAGCGAGCAGCTGCTTTCTGCTCAGGCCACTCTGACAGTTCCCACTGCACCTATAAAAGCAGAGCTATCAATCACTAAACAGGATCAGCCAGCATTTTAGTGTTTCCCTGCCCTTCCTCACTCTTTCCCTCCCTGCTGCAAATGGCCCTGGGTGTTCTGTGCTGATCCACAGTCAGGTGTGTTTACACACAAGTCATTTGCATGAGTGCTTGTGACCTGTCAAGACAGAGAAAATGAATGCCAGCTCATTATCCAAAAGGAGGGGAAAGAAGAACAAAAACAAAAGCAAAATCTTGAAGATGGAGAGTAGGAACCAGTTGCTAAGTTATGTAAATTGCCCAAGCTCCTCTGATTTAGACTGAGTTATATCAAACCACATCAGCTGGAATCTGTAAAGAAGTAAGATATGTTCACCTGTTAGGTCCGTGTTTTTTTGTTTGCTCTTTGTTTTTCCCAAGAGAAATGGATGTAGATCTCTTATGCCAACTTTAAAATATCTGAATGAGTAAAACAGAACAGGAGGAAACAGAGTCAGAATACTTCTTACTTATACTGATATAAATCTGGGATAATTAAAAAAAAAAAAATGCTTACATTTATCCTGGCACAGTTACCTTCAGAATCTACAGGCTCAGATATGCTTGCTCAGTATCTTAGGGATCTTTCATTTTTTAACTCTCCAGTGAAAGGAATAGAAGAGCACTTCCCAGAAACAGATAACAAGCTGGGGAACATAATTTGACCTTTGATCTAAAGGCTGAAAAGCAATGCAATGGTAATCAGTAATTGCTAAATCCAGGAGCTCCTATTTTCAGATCAAAAGGAAACCTGTAACTTGTTATGTAAAAGCTAAATCAAGAAATTTGCACTTGGCTTTATTGAGCTTTCTTTATTCAGAGAAATGACAGAAAACAATGTCTGGCTTAAGATTTTAGCTGCAGTTTCTCAGATATAAACCATTGTTTCAGGAATTCAGGAAGGTTGCCTATATTTTGGTTGTTGATCTATCCATTAAGAAAGAAAACTGCCCAAACCCAAACTCCTTTTGTTGACACAGATTCATCAATATATTGGCCTATAAATATTAAGATGAACTAATTTGTTACTCTAAAAAGAATACATATTTTAAAAGAGGAAGAAAGGAAGGAAGGAAGGAAGGAAGGAAGGAAGGAAGGAAGGAAGGAAGGAAGGAAGGAAGGAAGGAAGGAAGGAA
>NW_020455093.1:4440185-4476788 GCF_003342845.1 Nothoprocta perdicaria
GAAGGAAGGAAGGAAGGAAGGAAGGAAGGAAGGAAGGAAGGAAGGAAGGAAGGAAGGAAGGAAGGAAGGAAGGAAGGAAGGAAGGAAGGAAGGAAAAACTATATTTAGCAGAGGTAGCATTTAGACTATCTTACTAGACTATCTTACTTTCCCAGATTCTCAGGAAAGATTGCGATGACTGCAACAAAATATTTAATCATTGCAGAAAAGGCAGTAAACCGACCTGCCCTACATGAGCACAGCATCTGTCACATTGTGCTTGTCCTATAGTGATTTAAATATATGTCAGCATATATAACAGGGCAAAGATGCTAGAAAGAAGTCATGAATTAGCAAAGTACTTGAGCTTTAAGCACTGATAATTCAAGCAACCAAGCAAAGGCATAAGGGCTTTAGGACTTTGCTGAGTCAAAGTATGCATGGTTAAATTGCAGCCCCAAGACCTGCAGGTTTAAACATGAAAGATACCACAAAGTATATAACTGCAGGTACACAAGTGATAATTGCACATCTGCATACAGAAGTGGGGAGAGAAATTTGAAGGGGAAAAAATACGAGATTGAACAAGTCAACTTCTGTTTTATTAGTTAAGACTTCTGCTTTGGTATGCAAAATTTTTCTTCTTTTTTCCATTTCTTCTGTCCTTTTTTTTTTTTTAAATTATGATCCGACTCAAAGACCATTAGCATCAGTGGATTTTGGACAATTTAACTAGAAATGGGAAGTATTTATCTTCTATTTATCTTCTATATTCAGATGCAGTAACTGTATTCCCCTGTACTTGAATATATTTTTGATCCATGATAAATAATCTTTTATGCCAAATCTTTTGCTCTTTTAACAAATTAAGGGAATATATTTTTGTGCAGTTTAACCTCACACAATACTAGTGTTTATTGAGTCAAAATCCTTTGAATTAATTCCAAGTGTAGCTGCACACACCTGCGAGCCCTGGGAATAACATGTCTTAGCTTTGGATTTGAAAGAAAACTCAAAAAATGCAGGTAGCTATTTTTTCAAATAGGTTTTGAACAGAGATCTTTTGGGGGACCTTTTCAATTTAAACATAGATTTTATTTCTCCAGGCTAACATAACACTGCTTCCTGAGAAATCCGGAACAAGGTATAGCTTGACATTATTTTCACTATTTTTTCATGAAATATGCTATATAAACATGGGTCATCTATGACAGCGATTTCATTCTCTAATGTTATTATCAAAATCCCAAATAGTTCCACAGACTGATCACAGAATCACAGAATCACAGAACAGTTGAGTTTGGAAGTGATCTCTATAGATCATCTAGCCCATCCTCCCTGCTCAGGCAGGGACACCTGGAGCACATAGCACAGGATCACATCCATGGCAATCCCTCTGCATCAGGAGGCACAGCTCCCTGTATGGGAGCTCCCATAGGTTTGGGCAGAGTTATGCATCCACCCGCTCATGGGGTACCCAGCAATGCAACAGCTTGACTTGGTCCTGACCATCTCAAGTCACCAGTGCTGCTGTGTCATCTGGTAAATGTGGAAAAAGAGCAAAAGGAAGGTGGGAGAGGTTTGTCACTTAACAGTCCAACAACTGCTCTTTTCAAGATACAAGTAGAGTCCCGCTTAGCATCTCCAGAGCAGTTTTCCCAAGGAAAGGTTTGGTAGAGCACCTGCCCTGCTCTCTTTATAGACTCATAGAAAGGCATGGGTGTCCACGTCTCCTGCTGCAGGAATGGCACTTGGCAAGCTGACAAGTGCTGCTGAAGTGTCCCCTACTCCACCAAGGAGAAGATGGCAAGAAGACGGTAGTCCTAGCTGTTTCTTGGCCCCTGCAGACACAGGGCTTATGAAAGACAAGCAAAACATCTGTTATTAACCCATGGAGAAATTATTTTGAGGGCACAACTAGCAGGGGAAACTAGAGGAGAGGTGGGGAAGAGTTAGTCCTTGGAGCACCAAAGGAGGTCTCTGGGGAGCAGACAGAGGATATTTGGGGCAGCGAGTGTGTTCTTATGATGCTGAAGGCAAAATGAGGAGGTCTTTTCTCCAGTGCCACTTTCTTCAATATCAGCTTGTCTTCCCATGTGGTTTCCTCTGGCTGCCCACGTTGCTCCTGGAGGGGAGGTCAGGCTCCGAGAAGCTCATGTGCAGCACATGGAGATCCTTCTTCTGGCTGCCGAGTGGAGGGGCAGAGACACAGGTTGCAGAGGAACTGGGGGCTGCAGTGGGGCTGGGGGCTGCAGAGGGGCTGGGGGCTGCAGAGGGGCTGGGGGCTGCAGCGCCCACCCTGTCGGGCTGCTCCTTGCCACAAGCTGCGCCGCTGCCTCCAGCCGCCGTCTCGGGGCTCTGGCCGGCACAAGAGCTGGGCCCAGCAGCCCCGGGGTGTTCTATGGGGAGAAAGAGCCCACAGGGAGCTTGCAGTGGCTGTGAGCAGATCCATGGGGAATCATTTTCTCTGTGGGAGCAGGCACCTGTGGAAGGTGTAAAGGTCTGACCTTAGTTTGCCAGAATCACAGAAAGAGGAAGGCCGGAGAAGACCTTTGGAGATGATCCAGTCCACCCCCTGTTCCAGCAGCAAGAGAGCTAGCTGGGGAGCTACACAGCTGCTATGGATCAACAACTGCAGCCACTCTGTAGCTGCACAGGAGCTGGTCCTTGAGCGATGGACTTAAGCAAAGCCAAGTGCCAGTCAGGGCCATGTGTAGTGACAGTGTTCTTCTGGCAATGAATTAGCCACGTGGGGAAGAGCAGAGCTCTGCAGATGCTTCCCCTCTGGCAGGAGGGTTGTTTGGTGAGGAATGTCCTACTGAGCTGATGGAAAAAAAAAAAGAGTTCCAGGAGAAAATGGCTGCCCTGCCCTCTGAACCCTCTCTCCATTTGGTTGGTTGCCCCATGCTTCCCAGGTGAAGCATGTGAAACAGCAGCCCCGTTCCAGCACTGTCCTCCATGCCTACCTGTGGAGCTGGGCGCCTGCTCCGGGCCCTGCTCGGCCGGGGGAGCACAGAGCAGGGTGTCCTCCTCCCTGAACAGCTCTGCGCAGTGGCAGATGAGCAGCTCCACCAGCAGCGTGACCTGCTCACACAGAGCCTTTGGGTTCAGCGCCAGGGGCTGCACACACGCATCCTGAGCAGCGGTTCGTGCTCCGCAGGCATTTGGCTGCCGCCAGCTGCAGCTCCCGCAGCCCGAGGAGGAGCCACGGCGGGAAGGCAGCGCCAGGCACGGGGCGCTCTGGCAGCCACTCAGCGCTGCCCACCTCCTTCCTCCTCTCCTTCCTCGCCGCCTGCACGTTCAGGGGCAGTCGCTGTCGCTGCAGGCGCCCAGCATGCTCGGCCCCACGCAGATCAGCAGCTTCCTGGCGTGCATGTGGTTGCTCTTGGCGCTCTTGCTGATGTGGTGGAGCAGCAAGAGCAGGCACAGGGGCAAGGCGAGGTCGCGCTGGACAGTTCTGCAGCCACCCTGAGGGAGCACAAGGCAAAGGAAAGAGCCAGGCAGGCTGCAGGGGCAGCTCCTCCTTCCTCGGAGCCCCAGCACTAGCCCTGGGGACACAACTTACTCTTTCAGTCCCTCAAGCCTCTCCTCGTGGGTTGACCTCTCCAGTGCAAGCAGCCACTTGTCATAGAGGTCTTCCACAAGCGGCTTGGAGGGGATGATCTGCACAAAGTCCTGCAAGGACAAGGCCCTTGGATGAAGGTCTAACCACTAGCAGTCGGCTGAGAGGCAGGAGAGGCAGCCAGCTTGGAGCCAGCAATCCCCCAAAGCTGCTCCTGAGCCCCAGCATGGCCTGCCAAGCATGCTGCCCTCAGGGCAGGAGGGAGAGCCAGATCCTCTCCACCTGTGCCGCAGCCCTCCATGTCAGCCTTCCTCCCGCAGGGGCCTGCCCAGGGACATGCAGGGAATCGGGCACAACCAGAGCAACTCCCAATCCCTCGGCCAAGGGAAAACCCAGGCTGTGCAAAGCTGGAAGCAGTGAGGGTGGCTTTGGGAACGCCAGTGGGGTCAGCCCGGGCACTGAAGGGGGCCTCTGCATATTCACCGTGCGCTCTCCCTTCCCCACATCAGCAAACCAGGCATTTAGTAACTCTGCCTTCTCCGTATCCTCTGCCACCCTGTTTAGCAGTAGTCACACATTTTCCCTCTTGCTGCTGATGTAGAAACCCATCCTGTCGTCCCTGACGTCTCTAGCTAAATTTAATTCCAAATGGCCCTTGGCCTTCCTTGACACATCCCTGCATTCTCTGACAGTGTTCCTATATTCTTCCCACATAGTCTGACCCCTCTTCCAAATAACACATGCTTTCTTTTTCTGTTTAAGTCTTCCCCAGAGCTGCCCAGGTTTCCTGCCTGCCTTGCTTGACTTCTTTCTTGTAGAAATGCACCAATCTTGAGCTTGGAGAAAGTGGAGTTTGAATATTAGTCAACTCTCCTGGACCCCCTTTTCTTCCAGGGCCCTGGCCCAGGGGATTTCTGCAAGGGGCCCCCTAAAGAGGTCAAAGTTAGTTCTCGTAAAGTCACTGGGCACTTCTTGCCCAGCTTCTTGCTCATGGGATCTTGAACTCCAACATCTCATGGTCACTGCAGAGCATTGGACTGCCCCCAATCTTCACATTTCCAACCACATCATCACTGTCTGTTAATATCAGCTCCAGCAGTGTCCCTCTCCATTGGCTCATCAACCACCTACGCCAGTAAGTTATCTGCAATGTTCGTTCTGCCAGAGCCTCCTGGACTGTCTATTCCTAGCTGGGTGATTATCCCAGGAGACGTCAGAGTGGTTGAAGTCCCCCATACGGACCATTGCCTGTGATCATGAGGCTTCTTGTAGCTACCTGTAGAAGACCTCATCCACCTCCTTATCCTGATCAGAAGGCCTGTAGTAAAAACCTACCACAGTATCGCACCTTTTGACCTGCCCTTTAATCCTCACCCCCAGGCTCTCAGTTGTGCTCTAGGCAGAGCTCCATACATTCCAGTTGCTCCAAGAGCTCCTTCCTGGCCTGACCTTCCTAAAAAGCACAAAGTCATCAATGGCCACATTGCAGTCATGAAAGCTGTCCCACCATATCTCAGTAATTGTAATGAGATCGTGGCCCTGCAATCACACGCTCATCTCCAATTCCCCTTGTTTATTCCCTATAGAGATATTTGAGTTGGTCTCCTGTTTTGCTGGTGTTCCCTCTCCAGGTTCCACACGTCCTTTTCTATCTTTGGTGTTAAGCTGGTAGGAATGGCACAGCATGGCATCCCATACCATTGCCCACGCACTGGCATCCCTGCAGATATCCTCCCTCCCGACTGAATCTAGTTAAAAAGTCCTAAAGTCAGTGTCCAGTGCTGGTTCCACTGGGGCTCGAACCCAGGCTCTTCTGCGTGTAAAGCAGACGTGATAACCACTACACTATGGAACCACCACAATAATGTTTATTTCACAGTTGAGGGAAAAATGTGTCTTGCAGGGCATGTCTTATAAACTGCATATGCAGGATGAATTTCTGGGCCTAGCATTCTAGATAAAATTGAAAATGATATGGGAAAAAAAATGAAGATTAATGTAAACCTTGCTTCTATTGAATTTATGAACTCCACCGATGATATATAATAGACACAAATATTACTGCTTTTTATATTAAGGCAGGTGTGAGGTTTACCACAATAAGCTGAAAATGACACCGGGAGATTTTCCTAAATAAAGGCAATGTGAAAATTCTCAGGTTTGGACCCTCATCTGATGCATAGGAAGAGGAACACAGAGCAACACCTCTAAAGAGGTGCAAGACATGTGCCATCAACCATAGCCTGATTTGAAAGAGTGTAACCAAAGGGCTGCCCAGTGAAAAACATGCAAAACTTGTATCAACTCTCCTGCATAGGCATGGTGGAGCTGGGAAGAAGAACAGCAATGAAGGAACACTGGTGAACACTGACAAACTGCTGAGCAGTTCGTTTGTCACCTGTGACCAGCACGTGACATGGAAGCACATAGGCCATCACATAACAGCATGGATAAGCCCTCCCCAGTTCCTAAGGGCAGAGAACGCAGGGGGCATATGCTGAATCTATCAGTTGCCCATTACATCAGGATAAATGTGTAACAATCCACTTCAGGTCATTGACTTCCTTCGGGCTAACATTAGGTAAGCAGAGGCAGAAATTGATTGAATAGTCAGCCTTTTGAAAAGTGGATAATTTTTAAATCTTGCCTTCATGATTTCATGCGTTTCCCACATTGTCAAAGTATCATGAGTCCTCCAACATGCATGGAGCTGCTTGTGTCACTTTATCCGTTGCTACCTTGAGCAGGAAAAACACAAAATAACAGCATTTACAAGAAAAAGAAGATTTATAATAATAGTACTATTTTACACATTTATTTTCAGACATCATCTCACACTTTTTAGTGACTGGAGATATTAAAGAGCATTTATGAATTGCACCTATTTTTACTGTTATGATAAATTAACAAATTTCATTCTGCATTACCCAGTGCAATGACATAATGATGGATGTAGTGTAAGTATAGTCAATAAACCATGTGCATACTATAACTTCTGGTTCCCTGCAACTGTTTTTACTTTTAGTGCATATATGTAAAAAATGGAGTGAGAAGACGATTTAGAAAGAAAACAAATATGAGACTTCTAGTAAGTATACACTAGTTGGACCTGTGATCATAGCAAAGGAGACTTTTATAGTTATACCTACCAGTTTGGCTAATCTTTGTGTAATTAGTTACTTGGTGTATTGTTTAAGGATCATCTGAGCTGGAACAGTTGCAAGTTTCTTAAGTTGTTTGTTCTTCATTCAGTGGATATCAGACAAAAGACCTTATGTGCATTTAAGTTTTACCTGGGCATGAGGAAAGATGAGAAGATTTGTAAAAGAAAAGATGATAAAAAATTAAATGCTATGAATAAGGAAAAAACCCTATTAAGTCCTGGAAATGCCATGAGCTGGAAATGGTTGGAGTTTGGAAGAATACCTCGAGGAAATATCATTCTTACTTTGTTTGTGCAGTTCACTGGACACTCCTTTGCTGCCCTTGTTGAAGAGCTGATCCATCTGGGCTAGATGGACCTTGACTTTTCCCACTATGGCTTCTTGTATAACCTATGCTCTTGTGCTAGAGCATCGAGAGTAACACTTCTGATCAGCTATGTAAGTCCACAGCAGACTCATATTCAACCAGTAAGTCTGAGATGAGAATAGGAGGAATAAACTCAAGTAAAAATAAAATCACCCCTGGATTTTTAAGCACCCAAAGTAGTGATTGCCTACATTCTCCCATGCTCTATGCCATTAGACATATTTTCATACTAATTTCTCTCTTGTTGAATATCTTCAATTGAGATATAGAATTTAAGAAGACTATCATATAAAGTCACATGGTGAGCAATGTAGTCTTTCTCTGATCGCAGTTTTGATGATCTTAGAAGTGTTAGCACTTTTAAAATCCTTTTATTAAGAGAAGAACAAAGTCTGCTACAGGAATGATGTCATATTTTGTCTACAAGCCAATACTTAAAGTTTACTTCTGCACTGTTACTTTAATGGATACTCCTTGTGATCAGGGAGAAGAAAACAAAAGTTACTGTTAGTGAGCTCAACAAGATTGTTCCTTCTATTTTTTTTTAATTTTTTTGATTTTGTTTTTTTGTTTGTTGTTTGTTTTAACTGAAGGCAATCAATAACTAACAATTTATTATAAACAAAATTTGGAAGGAATTCCTTTCCTGCATATTAAACATGGTGATTGCTTTCATTCATCAAGGAAAGTACCATAATTATCTTTAATGTTTAAATGACTTTATAGTCCTTACTCTGACAAAGATTGCTGCTGTTTCTTCTGTAAGCACCAACCATCACTCCCTTTCTAGTGAATGCTGTGAAAATCATCATTTACCTCCAGGGAAGTAAACAGTAAGGCTATTTCTTCTTTTTTTTCTTCTTTCAGAGTCAAAAAAGTTACCTCTCTGAAAATTTTGGTCTCAGGAAAAGGCTTATAAAATACCTCTGCATCCAGCTTACTTCTGCTGTCAAATATATCAATCACATAAAACAAATATTAAGTAGAACCATAGATCATGTACCAACACATGTTGTTATAATCTGCTGTCAGAGGATCTTGGCTTGGTATGGCAGATTTCACAGAGCATTATCGCTATCAAGATTTATTCTTTGAGGTTGGTAAGTGATGCACCTCTTTTGACTTTCCAGAGAGACCCTGATTCTCTGTTATACATTTTTAATGGAAATTAAGTTAATTTCTGTCCACTGTACAGTCCATGAGTTGTTTAACCTACCTAGACTTACTGGTCATTAAGGTAAGAGGTAACCTTATGTCATAAGAAACAACGTCTTCATCAGAAAAAGAATAGACTAAACTGCCAAATTTCTTTCCAAAATCCATGATTAGACTGATTGATTAAATAATTATTTTGACTCTATAGGCAATACTTTTTTTGTCTTTTTTTTTTTGCTAAGACAATACTGATTAAAAATGACAATGATTTGTAAAATATAAAATTTGTCTTACTGCATTATGTCTGAAATAAGTGTATCATACTCATCTGATGGGAAGGACTTTGGGATAAAACCTTATTTCCTACTGTTTTCTTAATGTTTTTCTTGTTATGTACTTGGAAAAAATATTCAGTCTCAGAATATATATTATGAGCAAAAAATCATCTCTCTTTCTAAAAGTCTGTTACTGTGTTAAAAGGGAACAGTACTCATCCTACTGTTTATGTCAGTACAGAGTGGTGATGTGTTTCCCTCTAATGGTGACTGGGTCATGTATTGTTTGGTGAACAGACTACAAACTTGCACCATAAACATAAATTGCTGCTCTTTGGCTGTAAGCCTCAGTGAGATCATATATATTTTTATTTTATCTTGGATAACTAAATTTAGAGATATTAATTTTTACTTACAAAGTTTCACTTGCAAAATCTCCATGCTGTAGGATTTATATTATTAACACCGGAAAAAGCTTTGGATGCATTAGAGTTATAAATCACCCAAGTAGTCCATAGCAATATACTGGAATCTGATTGGGATCAAATGATTTGGATCATCAAAGTGTCTCTGTACAAAGTTAGGCAAAGCTGTGACATCATCTTTCTCTCTTTTCTCCTTGCTTTTACCACCCTTGGCATTTTTAAATGCTGCACACGCTGAAACATTTGTACAATAGCTAAATTCCACAACAGGATGAAAGGCGCTCCAGAAAAACACAAAATCACTATTAGAAGGCAGGCAGGTTTGCCACAAAATGACGTTTCCATGCATCTTTGTTTTTCCTTGCTTTTGATCTCAATCTGATAATGCATTGTTTTTTACCAGATTCTACCTATATATAATTTTAGGAGGATATCAGAAAATTTTTCAAATATAGCCACTCTTCTTAGTCCCTCACAGGATCATCTAGTGTTGGTTTTCTGTTGCAGTTGTCCTGTGATTGAGCAGAAGAGGAGTCACTGTATTTATGAATTGCTGAAGAACATTGTTCTGAAGTAAGTTGCAAGGCAGCTTGGTGAGGCTCTATGCAGGGGAACAATGGTATAAGTGCCCCCTCTATTGTGCAGTGACTGCCATCTGAAGAA
This sequence comes from Nothoprocta perdicaria, assembly GCF_003342845.1. Lineage (NCBI taxonomy): Eukaryota > Metazoa > Chordata > Aves > Tinamiformes > Tinamidae > Nothoprocta > Nothoprocta perdicaria. Next base: position 4,449,776 of record NW_020455093.1, read on the forward strand.
AAATGAGGCACCTTTTGTGCCACTATTAAAGGAGCACAATGTAGGGTCAAATGAGAGCAATATTCCTGGTTTTGTGTTTCATTTACTTTTACTATAGACAGTCAAAATTTATTCAATCAAGCTAAACTTCATTGAAGCCTGTTGCTCTCTTGAACTCAGAAAGAGACTGACAGAAGAACAATCATTTTAACAAGTAGACTGGGTGATAAGGAAGTTTTTGTGAGATACTTTCTAGATGAACTATAGCTTGAGTTTGGATGTAACGTGGAATGTGGAAGGCTGTTCAAATTCCTACTTTGCTTGATTGGGAGTACTTTGCTTTGGGACAAAATTTGCTCTGAATCAGGCAGAGGAGAGACTTTTTTACAACTAAGTACCATTTATTGAGCATGAATCCAATGTGAATGCTTCCTTCATACCAGGAGATTGAGTACAGGAAAGGGCTAGCAAGAAGATAAAGGCTCTATAACATTTTTCCTATGAGAAAAGGCTGAGAGAGCTGGGTCTGCTCAACCTGGAGAAGGGAAGGCTGTGGGGGGATTTATCAATGTGAATAAGCATCTGAAGGCAGAATGTAAAGAAGATGGGGCCAGAGTATTTTCAGTGGAAGGTCAAGAGACAATGAGCACAAAGGGAAAAACAGGCAGTTCCATCAGAACATGAGGAAAATTTCCTTATATGTGGCTAACAGAGCACTTGCACAGGTTTCTCAGGGAGGTTGTGCAGTCTCTTTCCTTGAAGGTGTTCGAAAGCCACCTGTACAAAGATCTTGGAAACCTGCTTGAGCAGAGAGGTTGGACTAGATGATCTCCAGAGGTGCCTTCCAATCTCAATCTGTGATTCTGTGATTTCAAAGACCTGAGGGTATCCAGGACACCTGCATGGTGCTGGGAGATGCAGTGGAGGGCCTGAACACTGCTTTGCAATGGTGGGGTGTAGGAAGGTGGCCTAGGCAGATGCCTAAAAAAACGCTTTGTGTCTAGGTGCAAGCCAGTACATCTTACCCTAAAGAGAGGGTTGGCATTTTGGTTGGGAAAGATAACAAATGATGCTTTATCTGGTGAGTGTCTTCTCTGTGTTGCGCCTATCAGATGAATTGTCCCTTATAGATCTCTAAGCTACCTAGATCAAATCAAGGCATTAATACCTCTTGTATAAATTCTTGTATAAGATTTTTTTTCTGATTCAAAAATGCAATGAGGGGACATAGTATTGAGCATGTGTCTCCCCAAGATTGAAGAGGTGCTGGAGAGGAGCTAAGTTCATCCACGGTGTGCCCATGCCCATACCATTTTATATGATAGTGTGATGGCAGAATACAGAACCCTTATTTCATCCCTATCTCCTCCAAGTAAGTAACATCAGTTCTCATGGTTAGGTGTTTCTCACGTGGTCTTTGTATGAGAAATGGGAAACCAGATCCACTTTCCAGTAAAACCAGAATTCAGTTTTCAAGGAGGGAAGAGAAACTGGAGCTCTCTGCTACCCTGCCCCTCTTGCAGTGGGTTTCACAAATGCAAAGCTTGAAACACTTGTAACTTTTCTGATGTGGCACCATTTTACCCTATTTTTGCATTGTGACATCTGAATAGTCAACACAAAAGAGAACCAAGCACAATAAAGTCTTTATTACCCATCCAAAACTTAGGTGCACACTTACCAAGATCCTATTTTGGTATTTGTAGAATGCAGCAACATATGCAAGGTTTCAGAGAATTTCTTTTCTGTGTTGGAGACCTCCAGAGAATGTTAACCTACTCCATTTAAGCTACAAGAATTGAAAACAATTTGAGTGTGATTTTTTTCCAAGGGAGCACAAACTAAAGTCTATAAAAAGTGTCTGCTAATGGACTTCTGAAAATGGTGTGATTCAGATAAGGAAAAATTAAAAAGAAAGAAAAGAGCATGTGTTTAATAAAATAAAAAAAATGGAGTGGAATGTCAGCAATTTGAAGTTGATAGGATTTTAAGGTGAGACAAAAAATATTTTACTCCAAGCAGTTTATTCAAATAGAAAACAAACAAACACACAAATCTTCCCTCATTTGTTATTTGTAGAGGTATTTTGATTACTAAGTAACCTAGCCTCTACACTACAATTTTTCTTCTTGAAAATGACTGGAGGAAAGCAGGATCCCAATATTACAGTCCCTGTGACGACTCACTAATGTATAGAATAAGGTCTGGAATCAGGCAAGTTCGTTCCTTAAAAAACTTGACCTTGCAGTTTCACTTCTGCCCTTTCTCCCATCACTGCTTACCAGCACAGGAGAGCTCTCCAAGAAATTCTGAAGTGAAAAAAATCTTACTTCACAGTAGGCCTATCCATGAAAGCATCTTATATGCTCTCTTTTTCCTCGTACATCCAGGAATAATAGACAACTCTTAAAAAAAACAATTCTGACCACGACACTTGGCACAACTGGTGAAATGGAGCCTTTGTCACATAATTCTTGGCTGCTGAGAAGTAGTTGTAGCCAAAATGAATCAAATTATGATGTAACCTAATTTTAATTTTATATACTTTTTATCATTTTAAGAGCCCCGTTATTTTTCACTTTCCAGTGGATCATTTATATATTCTTAAGCTCTTAAACTAAGCTAATAGAATGTAACTGGAGAAAAACTGATGTAAGAAGAGCAATGAATCTTTGCTTAGGGGCACTGTTTGCCCCTCATTCATTTCATGCTAATTTTATATCATCATCACTATCATTTTTCTTCCTTTCTTCCACGATGCTATTTTTCTTTTCCACTTTTATTCTGTTTTAATGATGGATCCCAATTAAAATGTCATAGCTCATTCCAAGGCCCGTCACCACTGCTGAGTGATAGTAACTTATTTTGCTACCATTTTGCTTGTAAGCTGCCAAAGAGAAAGAATAGTTAATACCATCATTCAAGGCCTTTTTCCCATATGATAAACAAAATATTCTTTCTCTAGGAATAAGGCCATGCACATGTCATTAGAACATAACATAGCATTAACTCTGATGAAAAATAAATATTATACTTTCACCAGCAATCACAAAAAAAAAAAAAAAAATGAGCCCCTTTTAAAAACCAGCTTTAATTTGAACACTGATGATAGTTGTTTCATTTCCTTGCAGACTTTGTCTTGTGAACATGAAAGCTATAAAAGGCAAATCCTTCTCTCCCCCTTCTCTCCCACATTATACATCTACCCCTTTGCATCATCAGCAAAATAATTCATTGCTTGACTGCTCTAATCAATCTTGAGAGCCTGTGAACTCCCATTAATTTACTTAACTACTTCATAGGGGGTATTATACAAATTAATTCAATAGTTCCTGTTTGGACACTACTTTGAATATGTATGGTGTTTGTAAATGGTATGCTGTTATTCAAGCAATAAATAATGAACAAATCATTTTAATCTTCAACTCTCTCCAGCTCAGCTGCAGATCAACCCTTTCAAAGGCTTCAGGAATCAGTTACTCAATACGGGAATGTAAATTCTTTCTATTTTTTTGCTAATGACTGATAACAGATTACTACATCAGCATCACTCGGTGAAGATCTGGACCTTCTTCAGGGCATCTACTTTAGACTTACTTCTCCTAATGCTCCTGAAGGTTAGGAAATACTAAATGAAGGCATCCCCTTTCACTGTATTCCAGGAGACCTGAAGAAGGAGAACCTTCTTGTGGAGGAAACTGTTAGGCAAATAATAGAACAGACAGAAGAGTAAGGGGGGCATATCACAGAAGAGACAGGATAGAGAAAGAGGTGCCAGGAACCCGTAAGCTATGGCTGAGAGGACAACTGACAAAACTTGACCGGTTCTTCTGAAACCCAAGCTTATCCTCAATCCACTCCTGAGGTCCCCACGGTTGTCTCTGTGAAATCATTTTACTTACGGAGTGTTATCCTTTTTTTTTTTCCATTCCTTGAGAACAATGCTAGAAGAAATTTATGCATCAATTCTGTAAAACTATCCAAAGGAAAAATTACAGGAACACTTCAACCTCCAGTTTGCTTATAAGTGTCTACTTTTACTGCTCATTTACCTGCCTATTCCAGAAGATTCAATTCTCACACTTTTAACATTAAGCTGCTGAAGCTGTGTTGAAAGCCCTGATTTTACATTTCTACACTTTGAACTCTGAATCAAGGAGAAAGACGCTGCAGGTTATATATCTGCCTTCTGCTCCATGAGGAGCAGAGTTTTTTGAAATGTTACACAGGTCTGAAATTTTATTTTACCAAAGAATCTAAGGGTTATTGAAGAGGGCACTCCATAAAAAAAAAAAAAAAAAAAAAAAAAAAAAAAAAGAGAGAGAGAGAGAGAGAGAGATCTGTGGAGCTTTTTAGACTGGTAAGATGCTGTTAAATTAGTTTAAATACATAAACTGATGGATAGCAATAGGATGTAGGCTGAGTTGTTCCCCTTGTGTTAGCAGAAACAATGCAAAGCAGAGTGTTTGCAGTCTTCGTCCCTCTGTCACCTGGCCCAGAGACTGAGAACACCATGGCAGGGCTTCCTACCAGCTCCCATGGTCTGTCTTGTTCCAAGGAAAACCTACTACCAGGGGGTAGGGAGACAGGTGAACATCTCAGTCTTGTCTCATGTGGAGATGGGCAATGGCCAGTTTATGACAAATGAGGAATACTGTACAAATTTGCATTAGATACCCAGAGGAAGTCTGAGTCCTGCCTTCAGCACACTATTGGAGAGAATATAACACAGAAAAATAATAATTTTAAATGTTAGAAATATTTGCTGGCAATCTTCAATGATTTCTCTCTCAATATAGCAGAGTTTTATAGCTTTATTTATTTTCACCTTGCCTAAATCAGAAACAAATTTAGATTATTCTTCCCTTCATGTCTAACAGGAAAGGGAAAAAAAAAACAGAGAGAAATGAGCTTAAAATTTTAATAAGTGACAGAACTGGGTCCAGTCCCATTCCATTTGGTCATAAATATACCTGGAGAGAAAGTTCTACCTGATGCATTGAGCTCAGAGTTGACTAAAGACAACTAAGACAGTTAATGACAGCAGGCTGCCTGCCCAGGCTTTGTCAGTCAAGATAGTGATGAGGGGTTCCAGAAAGAACAGACAATCCCATATTCCTGCTTTTTTTTTTTTTTTTTTTTCAATAGCTCAGAGAGAAAAAATAATACAATTGGAAATCCAAATTTCCAAAATTGTGAAATTCAGTTGTATATACTCAAATGGAATGGTCATGGTCAATTACTTCAGCTGAGAATTATTTCTTTTACTTTTACTTTTCCTTTTTTTTTTTTTTTTTTTTTTAACTTGGAGGGGATATGTGTTCAAAGTGATGTGTAACCTGCCTAAAATGAGTTGTGTGGGAACACGTCAGCCTATCAGCCATTTGTTGATGATTCACTTCAAACGAGTCTCTTCATACTCTCAATTTCTTATTCACTGTGGACCAATTATTGCCTAAATCATCTTCTTGATGCATATATGAAGAAATGAATATTTAATGGTGAAATCAGGGAATTATATGAAATTTAAGGAGATTATATGACGCTGCTGGGAACTTTTGGGAAAACTTCAGTTGTGTTGTTGTCAAGTTTTGCTATGTTTGTTCCAATTGAGGGTGGGGGGGGGAATGAATGAATACTTCCCTCTATTAGCTGCCATGAACACTCCTCTTGCTTGTGTTCATATCAAAATGTACCTTAATTCTGCAAGGATTAAAGCATTTAGGTTTAATTTAGAAGTACTGATTAACTAAAACCTTTGCAGAATTAGAAGTATTACAGGTCCTGACCTGATTATACATAAGGAAAACCCAGAAGTCTTTTGATACTTGTAGCATAAGGGTACAAAGAGTCTCAACAAGATTTTGAGAAAATTTCAATCTAAAAAGCTTAAGCTCTTAGGAGAGAGCTACTTCTCAATTCTCTTGATTGTTACACACAAGGAATTTGTGCTACCTCGCTTACGTCCCTTGCAGATTGACTTAAGTTTAAAACCCTATCTAGCCAAAAGAGACAAGTAGATTCCATTTGGAGGCTGATCTAAAGTAACCTGTTTAAAAGGTTGCTCCGGGTTTCCCTTTGGATATGTGCATTTTTCTCTACTGATTGCATAAGGAGACTAGGGAGAAAAATCTTTTAACTCAGTCACCAAAATAGTCTCTTAAAGCTATGTTTTGCATTTCCATTCATAAATGTGCTAAAAGCCACTTCAAAATCTTATCTATATATATATATGTGTGTGTGTGTGTGTGTGTATGTGTCTATGTGTGTACATGCTCCATAAAACTGGGCACTATGCTTACTTGTATACATAAACACAAGCACAGGTTTCCAGATAAACATATGCTTTGCAGCAATAAAAAAATAAAAATAAAAAAAAATAATAAAAAAAAAGAGATCAATACTATATCTTCAAATTTGAGCCCTTCTAGACACTCTTTCTTTTTTATCTAAGTTTTATAGATTCACAGATGAATCTATGAAAAAGATGAATATTAAATTTTCATCTATGAAAATGATGAATTTTAAATTTCCCTGTCAATACTCAAATAGCATTATGGGGACTCTAACATTAATGTATAAAAACTCTCTCTATATTATATAAAACTGGAAAGGCATTTTAATTACAACAATCTTTTAAAGGGTAGCTGTTTGCAATCACTAGAAAAATAAACATTTCCAGGTCAATAAAATCACATGTTTTATCAGAAAGTGAAGGGAGCCTTCTGGGTGTGCTGAGTAAGAACTCAATAACATGTAGTTTTAAAACTTTATGCTTTAATTAAAATGTATAGTGATGTGTAGTCATTTCCCTGAGCGCAGCAGTATGGTAATAAGCTTTTAAAATTTTCAGATCTCTGCAGTTTCATAGTACATTTTTCAGTCTGATCAAACATTTTTTTTTCTCTCTCTCTTTAATCAGTATTTTTTTTGTGGCTTATGCATACTGTATTATATTTGATTCCATTCTCCTGTGGGTTGTTACGTATCTTAAGTGTGCCAAATAGAGATCCTTTAGAAGCAGGAAAAGAAAAAAAAAAAAAAAAACAGTGTGAGGTAATATTTTTTCTCCACAAAGACATACATACTTAAAGAAGACATAGTTACCTTCCATGAGAAAGTTTTATCACAACTAGTACTAGTAGATACTGCAAAGTACTAGAATATATAAAGCTTTTATTATTTTCATCTTGGTCATTTTCTACATAGCTAGTGTCTTCTGTTGCTGTTCTATAGACGTGATGTTTCTTTGGAGACTGTTGTCCTCATGGCAGAACAAGAAGTTGATAGATTTTTCCCAGGCTCTGTGTAAAGATGTTTCGCTGCAAAAGCAGCAATTCTTCTGAAGTTGGACCTAAATGGACCAGCAGTAACATAACAGAGGGAAGTGAGGAGGCAGGACACACAGCTCAAATTCAGTTATACCCGTAAATAATCAGAATTTATTTACTTCTAATGTAGAGAAAATCATTTTATCACATTTTCACATTTCTTATAAACTATAGATGGATTTATCCACTTTTTAATTTTGCACTGTACTGCTGGAATGAAATGATACACCATGAGTGATTCTTAGGGAAAAAGGAAAATCTTGGAAAGATTATTGAGTGTTTTATAACTGAAAGCTATCAAATATTCCTAATCAAGTTTTCTAAATCAGTTTATACAGATATTTTGAATTCTGATATCTCTTATTTTTCGAGAATCTGCATTTAAATCTTCTTTTCACACAGGATTTCTGTATGCGTGCTGTATGTCAGCTTCAATGTGGAATTCTTGTATGTATAAATTAAGAAAGGAGCCTTTAAAAACACTTCAATTATAAAGGAGCCTTAAAATGAAGAGTGTTTTAATTCCAGAGCTACTATGGGTAATGTTATTACCACATGGAATCATTATAATAGAATAGATTAATTTCATATTGAGGTGAAACTATAAATAAGCTGTGTGTTATCTCGAATAAAATAATATCTGAACCTGTAGCCCCTTAAAGTTCACTGAACATAATTGTAATTTAATTCCAAGTTTGATAATTGTAGTTATGGTTTTACAGTCTCATTTTTATATTAAAATTCTATTTCAAGTTGTTGAAGAAGGCCTGTTCAATTTAGTCATTGTCTACAGCATGACAATTTTAGACATTACCTGGTGAAAGGTACCATCCCCTGGGTCCTGGGGTAGTTTGTTCCTTGTTTGAAAGTTAAGCAACTGTGTATGTCTTAAGGACAAAGCTTATTAGGTTTCATTGCTAAAAGGTACCTTGTTTCTTTATCAGAGAGACTGGACAAAGTTAAAACATGATGCTTGACTGCAGCTGAACAGCAGCTGAGATAGCAGTGTGCTGTACAGAGCTTTCCCAAGAAGTGAATGCAGGATTGGGAAAATGGAGAATGTCAATAATGTAGGAGGATTTAGATTAAATATATCTTGAGAATTTACACAGAAAAAGATTTGCACCAGTTTTGGTATTTAAGAGGACTTAAAATCAGATTTGAGATGGAGTGAAGATATGCTGCAATGAAACTTCAGTTCAAGTCTTTCATCTCACCTGCAGGGTGTGTAAGGTCTTGGATCTATCTGACACTTCCTGGCCCAAGGGACGACCCCATTGCACTTATTTTGCTTAATGTTCTTTGCTTAGAGCATGTAACAGTATTGGATATAAACTCATAATAAAGCTCATGTCTAATTTTATGTGTTATTTGTATTTCATGTTTTGTGACTCTTACTCTAGTTATTTTTTTTTTCTTTCTGTCCATCTCCTTATATTCTCACTGCAAAAGAACTATCATAAACATAGAAGGTATATAATCAGTCAGAATTTCATTTTAAACGATATGTTATGGATGGAAAACAGAACACAAAACATGATCATTACTGAAGATGAAACCCTAACACAACAGTAGTGGAAATTTTATAACATGTAACATGTGAAAAATTAAACGGTCTGATAAATGGTCTGGTAAGAAGCAAGTGACCTACTTGGTAAGGTCTCCGAGTCTGATCTATTTCTGCTCCCTTTTTTTTTCACAACATTGAAAAAACTTACTTGTCAAAACTTGTCAAAACTTGTCAAAACATTGACTACTTACTTATATGATGAAGATACTTTTTTTGATTCCTCTTCCCTACCTATTCTTGTTTTTCTCTGCTTTGATCTTCCTGAGGCTATTTTTATATGCTTTTAAACTTACATCCAACTTTTCTTTACATGGTGCCTTTTACATATAGTAGATACTATTTATTTTGTTTGTTTCTACCCATAAAACCAATTGTCACACTCACAGTCTTCACTTCTTTCATTGACCACTAGTTGTTAACAACCAGGAGGACTCTATTGATAAGCCTATCTCATATCATCCCATTCCCATTCCTTTTCTGCTGTGTCCTGTGTCTTCACTACTCAAGGCCTGATAAGGAAACACGGCTCAAAGCTTCCCCAGGGCAGTGGAGAAGAGTAAGCAAAAAGGGGAGGATGGTGAAAGGAAAGAAACTGGTAGCTATGCAAAAAGAGCTCTTAGCTTCTTCAGGCAAGCACAGCACCATGGATAAAGAACATGCAATTGGAGGGTAATTATTCTGTATAACAGGGATATGTGCATTGTATGTTCATAAGCACATTTTGAGCATTTTGAGCCCAAGAAACAATATGAATTATTATTATTTATTTACTTGTGGCACTGTTGGGGATAATAATCTGTAGTAAACTTGCACTATTGGAGAGAGCATTTACCTTTTGTAGACATGCCCCACAATTCTTCTGTTTTAACCCATCAAATTAGTTAAAATATTGCAAACAGTTCTCTAATGGTCTCTAATTTGCACATGCATGGAATCCTAGAAGTTAGAAATGGAAAAGGCACTATTCAGTTCCATTATCTGTCTGCACCATATTTTCTTTAGAAAGAAATTAGCATATAGAAGCTCAGAGATGCCCATTTGCAAGGGCAAATGTATAAAGCAGTCAAGATAGACATCTATTTGCAAAAAAGACTACATGCATTAAACTGTGAGAAAAATTAAGAGGCTGAATTGAGACAGACTTAAAATTTAATTTTACATTTGGGATAGGTGGCTTACCAACCACTGTGAAAGCCATCAGCATGAGGTGAACCTTAACATAATGTTAAAAATTAGGTTTTTTTTTTTTTTTCTGTTTTCATATATACTTTCTCAGCTAGACTTAAGCATGGATGCATCAAAGTGCCACAAGGAACTTTTCAAACTAGCTGGAGCAACAGAGCAACTGAGCAACAGAGCAGGGCACCAGAAGAAAAGTATTTTTTCTGAAATTGGTTTGAATAAGTTAGCATATTTTCTACAACTTAATTTTGAAGATCGTCTGCTTGAAGATAACATGCAGGCTATTTTGACAGCATTTATAACATACATAAAAGAGCAGTATGAAATATGAAATATACAAGTGTTTAAGCTTTAAAAGCAAGTAAGTCATGTCTACTTAGTACCTTGTTTTATGTAAGAAAAGGTGAGAGACTTCACACTTGATGTCTCAAGCATTTTCCAAACTTTGTTGTCTTCTTCACAGTGCTACCACGCTGGAAGTAACTATTGTTATCGGTTGCTGTTTCTTTGACCTCTGGACAATGATTTTTTGTCTATTTCGATTGTTGCCACAATTGTTTTTCTAGCTTCTGTTCACCCGCTATGTGCTCCTGTCACAGAGCAGTCATTTTCCAACTGTTTGAGGTTCTTAATACAAGAAGTCCACTTAAATAACTATTGCATTTCATATACAAGTCCACTATTTTCCAATATTAAATAAATAAATGGAAGTGAACAAGTCTGCCATTTCCAATATTAAACAAATAAATATTTCCACGGAGGGGAACCAGTCTGCTGTAACTTGACATTTTTAACTAAAGAGAGAACGAGAGGATGTTGAAGCATTCCTAGGTTAAAAGACAATGTGTGGCCTCACTCAGAAGTAATTATGACCGTCAAAAGTTTGGGTCCCATCCCCGCTACCCCAACAAGTGCACATCTCCTTCTTTTACAAACCCTGTGAATCACCAGGACTTCAGATTGATCACAATGAGGCACCACAAAGACAACCAGGAATCAAGAGATCATACCTATTCCTTAGCTCAATAGACACACACCAGAAATAGTTTACTTTCAAAAGCAAGGCTATTGCTAGAATAAAAATGCACTGATTTTTCTAAAGCACTCTGAGCTAAAATGAAGTCTGTAAAAGACTCAGGGCCTTGAAGCATCCATTCAGGTACCTAGTCTATCATTTTCTGCCTGGCAGCTATCCCTTCACAGCTCCATTTAGAAAACTTTTGGTGAGATCCAGCTCCATTTCCTCCCTTCTCTAGTTTCAGTTGCTTTACTCAATGTGAGTCTTGCTCTTTCTTCCTCTTCTCCTTTCTTACCTTGTCTACCAAACAGACTTCCCTGTTCTCTCACATTTGCCACTCAAGACAGGCATAATCTTCTTTGCAGGGCTGAACTTTATCCTGTGTGCAGGAGTCAACACCAGCAACCAGGCAGCAAAGCCTCAAATGCCCATCTGCAAGCTTTTAACACACTGCACAGAAGCAACGTGGATATCTTCTTTCTGTCCTCTCTGCCTCAACTCCATGCCACTGGTCAGGCTGGAGACTGTTGTGGCTGCCTATGCACTGATGGCAATTCACCTCTGTCGTGCATGACTAATGTATGAAGAAATTGCATTTTGGCTGTTCAGATGCTGGTAGTACCAAGGAGAAGACAATATGGGTGATCAAACGCAAATGCAATGCAAATTGTTTCAGGTTATAATATTAATTATTTGTTCTCCCTAATGATACCAACTTCTTCCTTCCAGTGTTCTCTTTCTTCAAATGAAACAGCCTGTTCCATCTGAAATTAAATGTTTTACCCATTTCAAAGGGACCAAAGGAAGTATTTGTAGGAAACATACACTATTTTTAAAAATTCCATGCAAGTACATTGAGAAAATGAGAAAATGAAAAATCAGCCAATTGTTTTTTGTTTTACTTGTTTTACTGATCCTTTCCAATTGAAAGGATCAGTACAGAATTTCTAACCTTTTTGTTTGTTTGTTTATCCTCTGAAACAATCTGACAAATTTGACACATAGTCACTATTCACTACACCCACATATGAACTGTAGTGATGCCTTTACATGACATTGTTGGTATATTTTTGCAATTAAAATATGTCTTTTATGTCAATCCTGTTGCTGATGTTTGCTGCTCAGTGAGGCTTATCTCTTGTCCTGTCCCTCAGCTCAAATTCAAATATGCACTGCTTCCCCCCTGCTGATGCAAAACTAAAAAAATACTGGACTTAATTTATTGGACTTTCACATTTGTAGAGCTGCATGGATAAGATATTTCATTATACAATGAGTACAGAGACTAAAAGTCAAGACACTGATAATGTACTAGAGCCCAAAGTAAATCAACTTTTGGGAAAGATATTAAACAAATTCTGCCTCTTTGACTGTGTCATTTTTAAATTTGCGTATCACGTACAGAGAAAAAAAAATGTTCCTATACTCTTTCTGCTTCTAAGTTTCTCATTTAATATTTTTTTTTCATTCTCTGAGTAGCATAATAATTGCTGTTCTAGTTTTAGCAGACAGCCAATTACAATAGTCAGAAATCACCAGGAAGGAACTGGTGAACTTTTTAAAATGTAAATTCATAAAAAGCCCTTCCAGTTCTAATAATGGGCAAAACTAAGGCTTGTTGAGAAGAATTACAATGCAGAGCTATCTAATAACTTGAATATGGGCACGAACCCAGAAACTTAACTCTAAGGCATGAGTGTAGGAAACTATGATTGCCTTTATCAATTATGTGTGATATATTATTTCTGGTATTTCTTGTCTTTGAGTATAACCAAACTGATCTTGGCCCTTTCTTCTATTCTAGGACAATGGGATGGAAGGATTTGGGGCTGATGAAATCAAGCAAAAGCAGAAGATTTCTCTGTGTCCATATGAGGTGTGACGTCACATATGCTCCAGACATTTGAATTCTCTCCTGTTTGTTTACTAGGTTTCTTGATTCCGTACACACACATTTATGTGAGACTCATGTGCGTGAACATACATACCTAGTGCCAATCTAGCGAATTCTGTGACCTATTCTGTTATCCTTTGGACAACCTAGAGGTCAGAGGGGGCACCATTAAGACCTCCCAGAAGACAAAACACTGAAAATCACTGTTTAAGTAACTGAATCTCATCCTTTTCAGTAGTTTCTGAGCTTGAGTCTCAGTATGAGACTCTTACTGTCTGCCATCTGATTCAAGGGGTAGCTATTGTCACCATCCCTTTTTCCTTTTTGGGTGGCCACTTGCTCTTCTCTCCTTTCTGACCCACATCTTATCTCTGTACTCCTACCCTGGCAGTGAGGACTCTATCATGAGCACAGTATGCACCACAGATCCCTGTGGCCTGGGAACCATCACCACCAAACCATCTCATCAACCCACCAGGGCCACCCGCTGCCCTCAATAGGGTCCAGTCATCCCTCCTCCAGACCAGGCATGGTGCAGACTGCTCTTTCTATTGCCATGCACACTCACCACAGCTTGCTGACTTCTGAACTTTACAGAGCTTTTTCTTTCAATGTGTGTATTCCACACACATCCTTGCTTTCATACCTACAGCTTCTCATCTGTTGTAAATTATTCCAGGAAAAAGCTATTGTACCTTCATATTTTTGTCTAAAATATTAGGTGATAAGTAACAATAAAATATGAAAAGTAGTGCTGCAGTGTGGACAGAAATGTGTTAGAATGGGGTACATAGATGTACTCCAGTCTGTATTTTTAATATTAGGCAAATGATAAGTGTAATTACTTTTTACTATTGATTTGTTTTGTTCTTAGAGTTTAAGGCCTAAAGTTCAGCTTTGATGATCAAGTATGACCTTTTTCATTACACAGGCCACCAAATTTAATTCAGTAATTCTTTATGGAGACTGGTATGTTGCTTAGTGAGGTAATTATTACAGAAAAAATCAGATGCAATTTGGTGACCACATCTAATTTCTCAAAGGCATAACGGCCCTTATAATCCTTTGTTTTCCTGAGGATACCCTTCAGCAAGAACTTACTTTTGTGCTTTAGCATTTTAATATCTAATTATAATTTTAATTAAACAATGAAGATACTGCAATAATAGTTTCCTCATTAAAATATGAATCAACAGGAAAATTAAAGTATTATGGCAACTTTAAGTGGGCTATGCTGAAACTGGGTCGTTTAGTATTTCAGAGTTCAGTCTTAATTATTTCTCTTTGTATAGAATGTATGTTATAAAATATCCAAGACAGACAGAGGACCTTTGCATATGTCCATTTGCGTAGGTGTAAAAACATCAGACAAAGTCCTTTCCTCAGCTACTTTGGGGTCTTTAAATAGTGTACGAATTTTCCTAAATATGAGTCAAAGCTTTTCCTATATTGGTGGTATTTCTCCTTCCTTCTGGGGGTGTTTGGAAAGCTTCCCTTGCTGCATGCTCTCTGTCGCTCTTGAATCTGAGGCAGCTCCTTCTGTGTGACACCTGCAGCTCACTCCCTTCCCACCAAGAGCAGCACTCCCTCAGACACAGAATTACCCTCAGGGGAAACAAGAGAAAACTGAGGTATGAAAAAAACGTACTGAAAATACCCATCTTGTTCCCTCAAATCATGAAAAGTCTAGAAGCGTCAATAGAATTTGAACTGAATTAGCTTTTCCCAAGGGACTCAAAGAGCTGCTGTAGAAGCTGTGGAGGTGGTGGGAAACTGTGATGAGTAACTTGAGAAAGGCTGTAATCCATGAAGAAAACTGTACAGGGGCCTGAGCTAATGTAGCAGCATAAGGGCCTTTGCACTCCTCAGAAATAGAGGTCTTTGGAGTGAGGCGGTTGCTGTCTGAACATTGGTCCTTCTTGGAGACCATCCAGATACAACACAGCTAAATCTGCTTCACACCAGCTCTTATGGTCCTAAATGTCTATGCTGCATTTCACTTTGGTTTTGTATCTGCAGGCAAGTGCAGGGCAGTGCACCGTCTCACCAGATGCCCTTACCTGAACCACTTTTGCTATCTCTGAGTCCAGTTGTGCTGCCCGTGTCTGCTGGGAGGAATATGGCAGCCAGAAAACCTCCCCCAAATCAAAAAAGATATGTTGAATTAAGCCACTCTGCAGTATAAATGTGGCAAGAGGTGGTGGGACATTTGGGGCTAGGCATCTTTTCCAAAGGTGTTCTCCTCTCAGGTCTGTAATTCTTAGTTCCTACATCACTAAAACACTGCTGAATCTCAGAGATTTGCACTATGTAGCTCATGAAAAAAAAAAAAAAATCAGCAAAAGCTGATTTAATTGTATGGGTTGGTTCCAACCTCTCTGACAAATTTGGTTGCTGTTGAGTGAACGTGTGCTGCCACCCATAGGCATCTCCAAAAATGTCTCTTTGCTCTTTCAATTTTTAAAATAAGAAAGTTTCTATTCTCTTCTTCTCTCATATTTCATATCTATCACTGAAGCAATCTATGAAGTATGGCATTAATTATGACCAAAGATAGCATGAAGTATTCTAAATACTTTGCTTGAAAGTAGTTCACTGAAAATGACTCGCTGCTTGTGTATATTATTATCTCTTTTCCTCATTTTGTCTGTAAAAGAAGAACAACTTGGTGTGCTTTTCCTCTGTCTTGTGGTGTATTGCTAGCAATTGCTCTCAGTTAAATGCATCGATTTTAGGAGACCCATCTATGTATGTAGTAATATGAATTAGCTGTTTTTTTACAACTTATCATTTGTGCATTTAGGATCCAATGTAATGTGACTAATAGTGCTATGACAATAATAAGGTTAAGTATAGCGGAGCACAGCTGATGAGCTGGTGTAAAGGAGAGCAGGCAATTTCACAATGCCAAACATTCTGACTTAGAGACATATTGCAGCATTACTGACCACACATTTAGAGGACTTAAAAATAGCAGGGCTTTGTTTTTGAAAAAAAAAAAAAAAAAAAGAAATAAAATTAGGATTGATAATATCATCTCCAAGGAAATTGAAAATCCAATTACATAAATACTGAAAACTTTGTATGATCCTTCAGGAAAAGAAATGGCTTTGTTAATTTCATTGCTACTAGCACTGGTGCATTGCTGCATTTCAACATATGGCTTCTGCAAAACAGAAAGAAAGACTATTGATAACTTGACAAAAGTGCTGTGTCTTGGCCTCTTCACAGCAGGAGAATGAAAAAAACCAAGGCTGCTATAATTGATATGAAATGTTCCTACTATAGTTTCCCTTTTGCTGCATTTCTTAAAAAGGTGAAGAGGGAAATCACGTTTAATATTTCTTTTAATTCAGGCGCCCAAATGGTGGCCAGTTTTCAGTTTTTAATCTTCACTTTAACAAAGAGCAGTTGGGCAGCTATTGACGGTGAAACACAGCAGTCGGCTACCTTGTAAATTAGAAGCTGCGGTAGTAAAAATGGATTTGTATATCACCGGGAGTAGAGAGAGTGTCTGCCTTGTAAATTTAATTAAACAGCAGGTGCAAAATCAGGTCATATGGCTTTGATGTGCCCCATGTGAGGATGACAACTAGACAATGATTCTAATATGAAGAAATTTGCATACATTTGCATTGGATTGCACAAAACGTTGTAGCTCACACCTACTTTTTGTGTTTCATTTTGGGAAAGCAGAAGATTTGAATGAGCAGTTCCTATTTAGTTTCTGCAGCTAAACACAAGAAATGCTTTTGTTCTGCCATAGTAGGGAACATATGGGTTATTGTGCTGTTATGTACCATTTTACAGAGTATGCTTACATGATAATCAAATATTTGAAAATGCAACTGAGATACTTGTAATGACAGGAGAAGCAAAACTGAAAGGGATGGGGGGAGCAAATGGAAAGAATGGAAACCACCTCTGTGTTTTAATCATTCCTTGATGGTCATTTGTTTATTGGAGAATTAGTGCAAATCTACATTCTGATTTTGTCCAGGGGTGTCACAAACAAATTCTCTTTGCTTTAGTAGATAGTATTGTAAACAATGAAATTATGTTGGTTGAAAATGTTTTTAAGTCTAGCAATTAGCATCTCATAAATTTTAATAGTTTAAAAAATACATTTTTTAACTTTAATGGCCAAAGTCAAGAGAGAGTTCAATGATAGTTATGCTTCTTATGCCAATAGTTTAAGGAGAAAATGAACTGTATAGATTCCCCCTCTTCTCCTCTGTTAAAAATGCTCATTAACAGTTGGTTTCCTTTTTGACAGTTTGTCTATGAGATTCTGAATCCCAGCACTGACTGTTTTTGCTGAGTGTGATAGACAGACATAAAAGTTTTAGGGGTTATTAAAGCACAACTGGGATGGCAAAATGAACTGCTATGAGAGAAGAAGATGAGAGAAGATGAGAAGAGAAAGCTGAACCTTGCTCATTAGGTATTATCTAAACCTGGATTAGCAAAATCTAAAACCTGCCAAGTGAAGGCTGCCGAGGGAAACTATGAATCCAAGTGTGTCTGCATTTCTGCAGGCTGATATAAAATGCAAGATAAAACAAATCTAGATGTTTGCAGCACTGGGCCATGTTTTCACTGTAAACTGCTACATCTACGAACTATTAAGTTATAGTGCCAACATATCTACTATTAATAATGAATTAAGCACAGGAATAATCCCAGGATAGTTCATGTCACTTAAACTAGATACCTACTACACATTCTCAGAGGTGTAAATCATCTGCTGATATGTTTCTGTAGCAGTCAACATAGTTGTGCACTTTTGCACTAGCTGAGGATTTAGTCAGCTGGTTTTGGTAACCGCAAGCATGCATACATGTTTATATATACATACATACATATGTATATTGATACCTACCATTTAATGCATATCTAGCTTGGAGCAGCAAAACACGACCGATATGTTTTAATATTATTTTAAGTGCTATACTACCTTGCTATGGGATGTTATATTACAGTATAGGTTATTTACAAAATGCTGGTGTCACACAATACAAATATCTCAAAAGCTGTCCAAGATGTTCCTGAGAAGAGTCTTAGTACATAAAACAAACCTCTTCTGCTTGTACTCTTGTCTCCAGCCACTGCTGCCTATCCAGTCCTACCTAGTTTTCTTAGGATGAGTTTTGGACCACAGACATTTGCAGTTCAAGCATGTTCTTGATTTTAAATGATAATTCTATAGAAACAGGATTCTTGTGCAAAGATTCTGCCTGTCTGCTTGTATGTCTCTGTGTCCAGCCTTTGTAATGTGTAAAGCCATTGACTGAGTCCAACCTAATTTAACAGACAAGAATCTGGCAGATATTCCTTCCTACAAATTTCATAAAGAATGCATGAATGGTGAGAGGAAGAATTTAAAGATGCCTCGGTAGAGATAAGGGCTGGTTTGAGAGATCAGAGCCACTTAGACAGCAGAGAGTCCCTGTGGCAGGATCCCCTGGGAAGGTCTCAGATAAAGGGAAAAGCTTGAACAGGAAATTGGATCTTTCATGGGAAACCTAATTCCTTAGTGTTGTTTCCAAAACAGTCATAGCAAGTGAACTTTTTCCCCATGAGGAGCAGCACTTCAGTTTGATCTTATTCTGCACACGTAGGCACTCGCGTGCAGACCCTGCTGTGAAGGCGGATGGAGAGCAGGAAGCAGAGCTCTCCATGAGCCTAGGGGCTCCAAACATTTTGTGGAAGTTATTGTACAGGAAAACACATACGTCCAGGAGCTTCCTTTAAAGAAGTCCTATGTCTGCAGGAAAACTCCCCTCTCGGAGAAGCCTGGGTTACCCCAGGCACATGTGAGTGGCCATACAGCTCAGTTCAACCTATATATGTTGCCCTGTATGGGACAGCATCCAGCATCCAGCCATATCAGAAGGTACCACCTTTAAACCTTTAAAGGATGAGGGCAACTCTCTTCGGACACTTGATCTTGAACCTGCTGGAGTTATTTATCCCTCAGCTGCAGTTAAAAAAAAAAAAAAAAAAAAAAAAGGTTCAGCACTACTAGGTGTTGGTGAGGAAGGGTGGTTATGGGAAGAGGAAGAGATGGAAATGGGCTAATTTGGGGAATGGATAGGGGAAGACTGAGCAGGAACTTCCTAGACAGATCTTCTGCCAACAGAAAATCCTCTGTTGTATCAGCAGCTGATCTGCTTTAGGAGTTTTCTTTCTGCCTCCTGCAGCTGCCTCATTGAATTTTTTTTTTTTTTTTTACTCCTTCAGTTGTGGTGAATGCAAAATCAACCATTTTTGTTTACACAGTTCAGGGATGTAAATCTTCAAAGGTGCAGGCAGAAATGCTACAACTTTTTCAGTCTTTTCTACAAAAGCAGTTATCACTGTTACTTGAATAAACAAAATTATCACTCATTTGAATCTTCCCAGGCTGAGGAAAACACTGCATCTATGTCTTCCACTTCCAGGATACCTCCTCCAATTACCAGGCTTCTCTGCAGAAATTGGCCACTGTGTCCAGGATAAGATCCTGGTTAAAAGCTTCCTCCTGGGAGAGCTCAAAGAATAGTAAAAAATAGGCACCTATAACTCCCTCCCAAGTGTCAGGGAGCAGGGAGCTCAGCCATAGGCAGCTCCTTGCTCTGCTGCAAGACACTGAACGTCCCTGGGGTGGCTCTTGCTCAGCTGGAGCCCCTGAATCACCCAGGCCAAGGAACTGAGGTTTTTAGGGGCTATCACACTTGTGGTATGCAAATACAATAAATAGATTTTCTGAATTTGGCCCTGAGCGTTTTGGATTTTAAAAGAACCTATACTTAGTCTTGGAGCTCACAGGTGAAGACTATAGGAGCTAAAAACATAGCATGGAAAAACACATGATCTCTAAATAAACATTAACAAATAATCTAAAACTTCCCTTTGAGAGAAAAACTATTTAATTGCTTCTTTTATTCAGTTTTATTTCTTTTTTTTTTTTTTGAAGGATTTGTAAAAAAAGGTCTTAAAAAAAAAGGCAAGCATGAAACAAACGATCTTGTACTTGTTTTATTATACTTTATTTATTTTTAGTAACATGAAACAATGCGCAGAATGGCAAACATCACAAGTAACACAATTAATTATGACAGCAATAAAAAATTCAGCAGTTCTGAGAAAATATTCAAATGACCTTCCCAAATAAAAGATCAGGAATGTATATTCATTACCTGTAAGCATCTTTTTTAAAACAGTCAACATGACAAATGCATTCAAGCAGGTTAGGTACAAATGTTAATTGCACAGGAAGATCATGCATCACAGCGTAGAAGAATATGTTAAAAGAATGCAAGCAGCACACCTAGGAAAAGGAGCCACGCACAGCAAGGAAGACACTAATAACATGGAAAGAGGACTGAATGGAGTCAATCTGTTTCATTTTACTAGACATGTAAAGTGGTACTGTGACAGCTCTTTCCATCAAACAAACCAGTCACCACTGAGAAAGGGCATTTAACCCCTAAACTGCATGATTACTCCCCGTTAACAAGTCCAGAGTACGATTTAGGATGACTCCTTTAGCTGACTGAATTTCAGGAAATGACCTTTATTGCTCTTACAGACCTTTTTGCTCCAAAGCACTAGAAGGTGGAGGGGCCAGGGTCTGGGCTAGAGCAATTCTTCACCAGTTATGCTACAAGGAAGCAGAAATACACAGCTTCCTTATCGTGGAAATTTTCCCACCTTCTCCTGAATGAAGACAGCCAAAAGTATTCCATATAAGCACCAACACTCAATAAGCCAATAGGCCAATTCTGAGTTGTTTTGCATGGGTGTAAGTACCTCTGCAAGGAATGCAGCAGATACAAGTTTTCAGTTGAATTTCACTAACATGATACTGGGAACAACATTCACAAGGGGAAGCATTTGATCTGCCCTTTGCTAAGTTTAGAACTGTTAACTTTTTTATTTTATATAACCATCAGAGAAGTCACCTTCACAATTTCATGGAAGAGACAGAGAACTGGCCCAAGATTTTGTCAATTGTGTTAGATAACTAAGGAGCAGGTTTCCAATATTTTAATTCTTATTGTAGTCACTCATTATTGGATTCACAGCTCAGCAATATTGGATATCAAGAGTTATTTTGGCTATTGACATAAATATCTTATGTAAGTAAAATTATCTTTGATGAAACTGGTAAACTTTTAAAAATTACCACTCAGAGACTCTGCTTCAGCTTTTTGGTTTTCTCTGTCTCTTTGTAATTGATATGCTTTTCTTCTAAGGTTATTCAGATAGAAATATGTCCCTCTATTTGCTCCCATGTCAACTGGAGGAAACAACAGATGGGCACAACTTACTGTTATTAATTTGTACTGCGTTGTACAAAAACATAACAAAGCAGCCCAAACTATTTCCATCTCAAATAGACAAAACAAGCAGAGGTAGAGGGATGGAGATTATCCTTGTTTTACTGAAAGACACAATGAAATCAACTTGATTCCATATTCACCAAACTGGATATCTGGGCAAGCAAATGTATTTTTCTCCTACTAAAAGAGTTTTCAAAAGTGGACAATTTATTCTATAATAGGGCAAAACCAAATGCTTTCAATGTGAAAATGGAAATAATCCAATTTTCTGCTAACATACTTGGAGGGTGTCATATCAGGCCCTTAAGTTGAATGAAAGGATTTGATCCATTTTCTTGATCTTAGTGCTAATTTGGGGTAGGATTCTTTCTCTTTTAGAGCAGAAATTTCATTCTTGTCAAAGCTACCTTGCACATTAAAATATGAACTTTATTGAATCAACATTTTTCAAAGAAAAAGAGATATTTAAGAAATTCACACTATTATCTTCTATCAAATACATCACATTAGTTTCAAAACCTTTCTTTCTACTCTCAGTTCAACAAAATTAATGGAAGAAAGCACACACAAACACTATGCTTTCTTATATAGCTTAGTAATTACATTACATCATTACTAAGAAAATATCTCTTTGTAGTCTGGGTTTCTTCAATACCTCTGGTTAGATTGCTAGTGCCCAGGTGAAAAACATCAACGGTTTAATATTCTAATTCCATCATTTCATTTCTCCTTTTAAATATGAAAATGTTATTTGTATCTCTGAGGTCTGTTTCACTACAGTGTTCAAATATGACAATGAAGCGTGGTGCTTTTGCTATTTTGTGTGGAGCAAACGTGTAAATACTTTATTAAAATTAAAAAAAAAAAAAAGTAAAAGCTGTTCCCTACTGATTGATTTTTCAAAAGCTCCCTAGACTGATTTGGCTACAGATGTTTGCAAAATGATTGGATGTAAAGTGGGCTTAATTCATAAAAGCAATAAAATGTTGCTTATTGACTGAACAGATGAACTAGCTAAGGGGACATAATTTGAAGTGTTCTTATTGGAAATGCTTTCAAGAAACATAATGATAATGCCAAAAAAAGCCTTTTTAGATGCATTGGAATGAATTTTCTATAAAATATTTTAGAAGATTTGAAACACTAATAAAATTACTTTTTAAATTTTGGAATGTATGAATATGAATGAACTTGTTGAGACTTCTCAGAATAAACATATTATTCACTGTTAGCAATAAAATGGCTTAAACTTACATTCAAAAGATGTTAACATAAAATGAAGAGAGAAAGAAATGCTGGTAACCAGAATTCTGTCATATCTTGCCAAAGAACTGTCATTTCAAGCTACATAAGGACTGTACTTAACCACTATTTTCAAGGCTGACAAAACTCAGGTGTATTAGAAACAGCTCCTGGTGAGTCAGATCATAACTCACCAATCGTGAGACTGAGGTAATCATTGTGAGACCTCTACAAAGTTTCTTTCTATCTCTGCAAGACTTCCTTTTGGGAGAACCTAGAATTTTAACTCCATGCATCCTGAGGACAGGGAGAGACAGTATTAAAGCCATGTCACGTGCTGTTATGGTTCTCATAGGCTGGAAATGACATCTAAGGCCTGGCTTCCTTATAGCATCTGACAGATTTTTATTATTATTTTAGGTAGTTCTAGCCTTAAAAAATGATGTTCTTAGAGCTCCACCTTTCTACTATTCCAGTTTACACTTACACCCTAGATATGGACACCAGTCTTAATCAGAGTTTTGAGGGATCTTTTCGCCAGACTTATCTAAGTACTGGTACTAAGGAAAAAAAGAGAAAGAGATCATTTCTAAATCTTACCCTCATAAGATTTTCTTTTGGAAAACCTCCATAGCTCTCATCCCTCTCTATAAGAAACTCAAACTTCTTTTGGAGCTGTTTCAGCAAGCGCCTAAAATTTAAGTTTAGATGAGGTACTTAAAATGAACAGATTGCATCCATATTTGTTTAAAACCTTCCCCAGGCCTTTCCACAAATATGTGTTTGCAGGATGTAGATGTGCTAACTTCAGTAGATATGGCTTTCTTCTGCTGCTAGGTGGGGGCTTTCCCTTGGGCTGTCTCATGAACAATATTCCTGATGACAGTAGGGATCTGCGGAGAGCACTGTTGGGCAGGCTGGAAGTGAATTCCTTCTCAAAGAGGTGATCATCACCAGAGCACAAGTGTCAACCTGTCTCCTGTCATGACTGCACAAACCATGGGGTTGTGCAAATAGCATCCAGTTGCTCTGTCAGGAGGTGCAGCCTGGTTGAGTGATTCTTTGGAAAGCTGAAGGCCTGATGACGTGAATTCCAGCAGCATCACCTGGATGCCAATACTCCAAATAACATGTGTAGGACTGTAGTCTGCAATACTCTGCCTTATGTACTAAGCTGAGAGCCAAAATTTCTGTCAGGATTGTGTTCTCTAAACTGATGGACTCTGTAGACCATACAACTAGAAAGGAGCTGCAGATTTAAGCTCAATAGAGGCAAAGTTTTATATTTTAATGTGTAATTGCCAGACAACATATGTGTTATCCTTAGTATCTTTATGTTTCCAATTTGCCACAGAATTTATAATCATTTGCTAGATTATTTATTTTAGCTTCAGGATTGAGAATGATGAAAATCTTTATGAGGTATTATACTCCTATTGAATTTTACTGTCTTCATGGGCAAAGAATTGATACCTTATTAATTTAAACATTGATTTAAATTTAATAGATATGTGTGTAGAAAATTGGAGTTACAACATGCCATTTTAGTTACTGGCATGCACCACTTGCCTGATAGAGCTCTAGTTGAAAGAGAAGCAAAAATACATGGGATGCAATTCTGTTCCTAAACATATCTGTGCACAACCATTTGATACACCACAGGATGCCTGAGGCATCCATATGACCAGTAAATATGACATGAAATTTATAGAAGACTGAAGGTCAGGCAGGGTCTGTGTACTAAAGCTGCAGAAGATTCTGTTTAGGAAACTGAATTGCACTGTATGTTCTTATCTGTTGAAAGACAGGGTAAACTTGTACTGAAGGAAAACATAAAAAAAAAGCAACAAATAAGTTATATTTTCTGTGCTTGAGTTTTGAAAAATGAGAAGTTCAGCCAACATCTGTGTGAAATCCTTCAATGCAAATGATCAAAGCACTAAGTTTAATTAATACAGACACTCTTATGCTTAAGATTTAAGTTCATTTTGAGTCATTTTCTCATCATGCTAAGCCCATGCACAAGGATTGCCAAAGACATTGATTTAATCTGCTGTAACTGATGACAGCAGTGTGTCATTTGTATGTACTAACCAATTGCTGCATGCATAAGGGGATAATAAGGGGTGTAATTTTCAAATCTCTGTTCACAGTGTTCTTAAGTCAGTAATGGGCATTTAGGAAAATCTGGTGGGCACAGACACAACTGTGAGCTTACTTGTGAAGTCCAACTTTTGATCAGGTGCAGTGTTAAAGCTGAGAAGAGAGTTTTCATGGGGAGGAAAGAACAATAGAAGCAGATAGAAATATCTGAATGCAGTCCATGATTCAAGGACAGGATGACTGAGTCTTGTTTTCAGCAACCTTTGTTTTATCATCTATATCTGCCTTCTTTCCACTGTAGAAAATCAAAATAAATACCTTAGTTGATTTTGGAATTCATTGCAGCCTGTGGGAGAATGACCCATGGTAATGTCCTAGCCATATAAACAGCCCAACAAATGATAACTTGAATCTGAGAGTCTTTGTGTGTTGTTATATTTTGCCTCACCTACTTGGTGCAGAACTGAAGAGGTTAAACAAAAGTTGCCCCTCTTTCAAAATTATGTTAATTAAAAATGTAAAACCCAAAGAAATCACAGCTGGATAAATAAAAACAGCCCAGATGGTATAGCAACAAACTTCTGGCAGGTCTTGAAGCAGACAGTATTCCTGCATATTTTATATCCTAGCACAGGCTATCACTAGACCACACCAGTGATGGCTTGGGTAGAACAGCAGAATACAGGGCACTCAAATTGTCTTTCTGCTCTTGGGCAGCATTGTTTTCAGAAATGCCTGACTAGATACCAGGTCTTTGTTCATTACATATAGCAAGTCCCCAGGTTCTCACCTGTGAATCAACTGGATGTCTCTTCATTGAGAACAAATTCCTTCTAGTGATATTCTTTCAGTTGTGAATGTATGTAGGCAGAATTCAGCCTTTCATTCTGTACATGTAATATCAGCCCCAATGATGTCCTACTGTCAGCTTGTATTCGTCAGCCTGGTATGAAAGCCACTCATTCAGGGAATTCAAAACAACTTTAATGAGCTTTGGATCTTGTTCTCAACTGCAAAACTTCAAATATCTGGCTCCAGAAAATTCCCAAATAGACTGCTCTAACTTACAAAATGGAATCAGGTGAGACCAGTGCTTTCCAGGTGTGTCTGGCTAACTCCTTACATCCAAAAGAGTTACCTTGATTCTGTAGGGAGGTCTTGTTAGATTTGTTACATCTCTTAGGTTGCTAGACTCAGGACGTTCCAGATAAACACCCAAATTAAAGAATATCTGAACACACCCGAGAGAAAAAGAAGAAATATCTGAGGAAACACGGACATATGGCCACTAAGTTTAGGTTCAAGGCAGAAGATATAAGACTTATATTTGCCTGCACTTTATGCCTTTTTGAGAGTCTTTCTCATTACTTTAGGAGCCCTCAGAGGTTGTTTAGCCTCACCTCAGCTCAATTCTGCTATGACTGGCAATTCTAATGAAAGGCAGCAAAGGGAGCGAGTAGTTGGTGGCTGGATTAATAGCTGAGAGTAAAATGAGTTGAGCAGATTTAAAGCTGAACAGAGGAACAGGGGAGAGTCAGTTATTGTCTGACAATGTAAAAGAAACAAGAAATACATGGGAGAATAAAGTAAAAATAGTCGCATCTCTAAAACCAGTCATACAGCTCCTTGGCTTCCAGGTGCTTTGCAGTTGTCCTTCTAAAGGCAGCACTTTCTGAGTCCGGTAAAACCAGCATTAGCACAATGAAGTGCCATCACGTTCTTGTTCCGCACCACACGGGCTACGTGGAAGCAGTGTGGGAAAGATGTAGAGTAGGGTTTGTTGTTGCTGTTCTCGTTTCTGCGCCGTGGGCTGAGCTCTGCCCTCTGTCCAGCTGCACTTCACAGCTGTACCCCACAGCTGGCTGGGGGGTCTCGGCAGGCTCACCCTCCTGTACCGAGACAGGCTGACCTGGCCTTGAGGCTATTTTTGTAGCTTTTCTGCAGTCCTCCACAGTCCTCATTTACATTTAGCATTATGATGGAAATTGGAGTCTTTTATTACCATATAAACTCTAAACATACGGCTATAGCCACCCCAGAAACTCTCATTAAGCTGTATAAGAGGCAGGAAACAATAGATGGCTTTTGGTCACAGGGCACAATGAATATTTACTCTTTATAATTACAGAAGGGCTTTGGTGAAAGAAAAAAATCCTGAAAAGCAAAATGGCTGTTGCAGTCACAAACCTTGTTATTGCTACAGCATAAACCAATAGCATCCATTTTGTATAGTAACTCTGGGATGGCTTTATTCCAAAGATGGTCTCCTGAGTGATTTGGATTAGACTTTGACTTCATGGCCAGATTTCGCAATGTAAGGAGTTCTTGTTTTTCACTTTTTTTTTTTTTTTTTTTTTTTTTTTTTTT
>NW_020455093.1:4476853-4598600 GCF_003342845.1 Nothoprocta perdicaria
TTTTTTTTTTTTTTTTCAAAATCAACACTACTGAGTGATACTGAGATGCTTTGATGGTGTAATCCTGACTGAAAAAGCCTTCTGGCACACTGGATAAAGACTCATGATACGCGTGCTGCTGTGTTACAATAGATATACCACTGCTCAACCTCCTGTTCAGGTTGAGCCCCCACATACTTTTCTCACATCCTCTCCCGAGCCTCCCATATGGTTTTGGGAGCTGCTGAGTTTCATGGGCTGACTCCTACCTTCTGTGGGGCAAAGGCAGCAGATTGAAGATCCTACACATTTATATAACCACCCCCCACAAGCTCGAACAGGAACAGAGACAAACCTGCATTTCAAGAGAAAGAAAAGGCAGCTGGCAAGAACATGACAGACATTTCTTCCTTCAATAGATCTCCTGCTTCCTTTCCACCCACCCTTTCTCTTTGGTTGCTTGTCCCTGGATCATTTGCTGCTCCAGGTGGTGTTTCCTTCTATGCAGAGAATTTAAAGACTGAAGTGCCAGCACCCTCGCTCCCTCAAGTAATAGTCTGTACAATGTGCAAACATCTGTGTTACTGGCTGTGTAGTTAATAGGCTTCAGGAAAATCTCTGTTCTCTGTCAAATACCTTGAATGGGACCAAATCCTCACTACCTAAATGAGTATTTGTGCTACCTTGACACAGTGGAGACAGCAGCCTCAGTGTGAGGCAGGTGATATACTGTATAATTCATTTTAACTAGAAACATCATATGTTGACTCCCATGGCACTGATGGTGATGATTTCTCACTGGAATGGAAAATGAGGGAGACCAAGCTCAGGAACAAGCTCAGTTCTATAACTTGGTCTGAGGTAGCGATAGAGAAATTAGTATATTAAATTATGATGTATGTTACAAAATAATCAGGGATTTCTAATTAACAAATGGTCCATGACTGAAATCTCATTTCAGTATATGATTTCTCTGTGTGTGTGTGTGTGTGTATGTATACATATATACTGAAATACATATGCTATTCCTTAAAATCATAAGGTTGCTGAATTCTTTTTTTTTTTCTCCTTTACTCCTGCTTCTGTTTTACCCAGGCTTTACTCCTCTTTCGGTTCAGTTCTTTTTGTTGTTATTTGAGTTTGCTTGCAAGAGCCGTGTTGTCTGGGCTCCTTGATTAGATAATTTAAACTGTCTCAATTGGAAAGTTATAAGTAATGAGAGATTAATGATATCATGTATATAGTGTATTTCTCGAGTGATTTGTCAAAAAGAACAATCATTAATTTATCATGGGACATAAAAAAAGAGATGTTTTGCAGGCTTTTTGAAATGTGCATAAAGGTCATCTGAACAAATGGAAGGACGAGGAAAGACGGACCTGTAGTAGCAGAAAGTTGGTCCTGACTGAGTCAGGAGGCAGGAGAGAAGGAACATTATTGCTCTCTGGCCATAAAAAAAAAAAAAACACTGGCAGCTTGTCCCTGCTCTTAGATACTTAAATCAACAGTTTGTGTAGTGGGAGTTTTAACTATATTACAACTAACATGGTGGTACAGGTGGTATTTCATGAAAAATCAGAGGCGCAATTGCTTCCATAAGGTGTTTCTAAAAGAAAACTATTGAGGCAACAACATTATTTAACAGGCTAGTCCTGAATTTGCCTCTTACTAATGGCTCCGCTGTAGGCTCCACTATAGGCTCCGCTATCCTAGCACAGCTAACCAAAGGTTTAGACCTTCTCAGGATACAGAGCCTGAGCCTTAAACAGCTCTTGTCTTTTCTAAAATTAGGAATATGGGGTTCACTTGTCAAAATTAAAGTGCTTGGGCACAGACCAAGAGAACTGTGAGGCAGCTATTTCTAGAGTACAGTAAATTTCTGGCTTGGTATACCTGCTGGGAGCTCCTTGGTCAGATCTACAAAGGTCGTTTGCTCTTTAGAGAGTTCTGTAGCTCTGTGCAATTTTTTTCCTACTGAGAGAATCCCTCCTGGACACAATTCTTTCAATTAAGAAAAGGGAAACGATTTTTCTACCTTCTGAAGTGAAAAGAGAAAAATGCTAAAAATGGAAAATAACTTTATATTTATACACATATATGCATATATATGTGCATATACATATTTAATTCTGCTCCAGCATAATATTAATTATGTGAGTATAAAACACGAGTTTTCAAAATGAAACTGAAGTTCTGAAGTAAGTCTAGAATTGGAACTATAAAGTGAGAAACTTTTGTCTGACCCCATTCTTGTTGAGAGATCTCCAAAAGCACAATATATTTTAAATAATAGATGTTTAGGAGACTTGCCTTGTATTCTCTCCTTGGAAAAGAATGAATTGCTGATCTTCATTTTAACCACCTTTTTTTCTGCTGACAAAGATATTCCTAACATCAGTTTGATGTAGCTTAGCAGAAGCTCCACTTGGAATCAGTGGGTAGAGGTACTTGCGCAGGTAAGGAATGGAACAGGTACCCCTATGCAACTCAGTGCAAAGATTCAAGCACTCTGTGAGACATCCTTCTGTATTACTGCATATATTGAATTGTTTTGATGTAGTAGCTGTTGGTGTGTTTTTCATATGAAAATCAAATCCTATTCACTGATGCTATGTCCCAGTTCAAAATCAGAATTTGGGCATTAATAGAGCAGTGTAGATTCTTTAAAAATATTTAGAAATGTGTAATTGATGTAGTCAGCACCGGACTGAAGTTACGCAAGAAGCAGTTGAATCTAATTTACACAGGAAAACACTTTATATAAAGTACTCAAAATTGCTCTACAAAATGCACAAACAGCATCAACACAGCAATAATACATCTTCAAATGTAATGCAAACAGTGCATTTCTACAACTATCTCTTTAGCTCAAGAAATTAAATGTAAAATTAAATTGTTCAAGTTCAGAAGCTTTGCACATCAAACCCATCATCAACACTATAGCAACAACAGTTAATTGTATGTTATATTTCACAAACATCAGACAACACAGTACTGTTCTATCCTTTTTCCTCGTAATTGTACACTATATTTTCTACTGGAACCTCCATAAGTTAGTGTATTTTCCCACTTCAGAAGGTCTTCAGTTTACAATCAGTTGTGAAATTTTTGCTGGTTTTATGGACACATGGGTGATGGTTAGTATTGATGGCCTATTTTTGTCAGCTGGCAGCTCTGCGTAAGGAGCTCAGTTCACAGAGAAGGGAGCAGACCAGTTCTGAGCACTCTCAGCTTCCTTTGAAGCAAGTAGGGCTGTAAGAAACAAAGATTTCTCAAGAGGTTTTTCAGCACCTTCTAACACAAGGCGTTTTATTGAACAGCTGAAAGAGACTCAGCCAAAGGGAAAAAAGAGAAGAAAAAAAAGACAATATAATATTAATATAATATTAGTAAATATAGAGCAATAAAAATTTTAAGACAAAGTAAACCCATCATTTTGCTTTTTGGAGGTTCCCAGCAGGATACACATAAACAGTTTCATATTAACTAGAAATCAGTCCACAGAATTCAGATGTATTCAAAACCATATATCAAATGCTGTGCCATTTGCAAGAATTCGGAACTGGCAATGTTGGTTCCTTTTGTATCCTGTTAGTTTATACGGATGTGCCCCACAGGTGGTTCCTTGTCAAAGGTGTTCATTGTCAAAGATTTATGTCGTTGGAAATCAGACTAATTCTCACCCTGATTTACACATTATGTAGCCTCTTCAGCTCTACTGAACTGTCAGCAGGGAAGGATAGATTATTAATAGTCATTTTGTGAGCTCTCTAGTGGCTCAAATTCATCTGTGTAATGAACATTGAATACCTGCTTGTCATACTATAGAGTCATGTTACAGCAAAGTTTAGTCTGTGAATATTTGAAGCTGCAACTTTCCATTCTATTCACCAGCATTTATCTGTTCCTTATGGACCCTAAACCTAATTTTAATGCACTTTATCACGGATTAAACCTAAATTCAAGTGAAAACCCACTGTGTGTAAAAAAGTTCCATCCACAGGCACAAGGGCTACAGTGCGGTGTCCCATAGAGATCCAAGACTTATGCAGTTTCTCAGACATGGTCATCTCCAGGGTGGAATTTCAATTCACTGCTTGCCAAATTATTAAGCCACCATATTTCGTTTTCCATAGTACAACCTTTGCCGTCACTGTCAAATAGACATGATTAAAAGTGCACCCATCTGGCTCTTACTAAGATAAATTATCAGATTAATCTGCTCCTGTGTCTATATTTGAAACTAGATTTTTTTTTCTTTTCTATGAGTCACCCTCTACTTAACAAAATGGACAAGGAATGTAAGAGTGGCTTTGTAAGCAGTAATGCAAATCATCCTATGGAAAAGCTGTCTGTAAGAAGGCTCAGTGCATGTAGAGATAAGCCCAAGAGTCCCATAGTGAGGATTTGTGCTGAGGATGGAGGATGAGAAGGACACAGCTTGAGCAAACACTTCATTAACCATGAATAATGAATAAGACAACTGGACAAAACTGAGCATATTGTTCAAAAGAAAAAAAAAAAAAGTAAAAGGAGTTGAAGTGTCAATACTTTATGATGTTTGCAAACGAGGTAAATAATTTTCTCAACAACAGTAAATGCATAAGACTAGTTATTTCTCCTGTTACCCAGCAAGTTAGGTATCTTCTTGGTAAAACTTCTAAGGAACCAAATTTGCCCTTCTAAGGACAATTAGGATAGTATGAGGTAGTTAACTAATGAATTCCTTTTGAGTTGTCTTTCCATTTCCATTTATTTTGATGTATTTCATAAAATAAACAATTTTAAATGATAGAATGACTGATAAGTCTGTGGTGAAAATCTCAATGGCTTCAATGCACAAACTTTTATCATTTGCTATATACAGTAAATAAACTCTCATGGATCTTGCTTGAATGTGTTTTCTGTAGACCTTATCAGAGGTCTCACCAGCATTTTAGTATATTCTAAGAATAGAAGAAAGATAGAAATTGGCATAAGGGCAATTAATAGAAAGCAATATAAATTACTTGCTTTAGATTTCTTTCACTTATCATCTCAGCTATGAACATTTTCTTGACTGATGCAAATGTGGTTTAGAAAGACAGTACTTTAAATTATCGCTGAGGTTTACATTTTAGATCTCTTTGTTCACTTACAATATAAAGATTGGCCCTTGTGAGAGTATAGTATTGCTCTACTGACATTTTCTATGGGGCATAGGACATAGCAGAAACTTACTGTGCTTAATAAGAGAGGTAATGACATGAAATTCAGATTATTCTTCAAATAACGTAGAGCAATATTAATGTTCGATCGTAAGCCCTTTATCTTATGTTGATGCCCCACCCATTGCAGAGATCTGAGCATCTCACATACCCTATAAATAAAAGTAAAAAAAAATATTTCCTTCACTGCAACGAGTATGGAGGTAAATAACGCTTGAAAACCCTGATTCTTGTAACTACGTTTACTGTGGTATAGACAATAGAGATCTGAAATATTTATGTGCTGATCATGCAGGATTGCATGCCATTTCACACATCATCAGGCTCTGAAAAAACACCTCTAATTAAAAGAAAAAAGACAGAGAGAGAGAGAGAAAGAGAAACAGGCCATTAATAAAAATAAAAATAAAAAGAAAAAAAATAAATAAAAAGAAAATAAAAAAGAAAAAGAAAACCACAGTGTGAAAGTTCTGCACTGAAATCTGCAAAGAATATTCATGTTTGAGACAGGAAAACTATATCCTTCATATTGCCCTAAATAGAGTATAAGGTAATATATGTACTGCTGAAGGTACGAAATAGCAAACTGATGGATAGGAATGTGAAACAATGTTTGGGGGAAAGCATATTCATAAAAATCTCCTTTAACTTGAGAAGATGATTCTTTAGCTGCTGGAGAAAGGTAATGTTGAGTCAAGTCAGAATACTTAAAACTATCTTACACCTGGAAAGTTTAGACAATCTTCTGGAGGAAGAAACTTCTCTTTATCCAAGAAGAAATGAGAGGGGCCAACTAAACCAGCTTATCTGGATACACACAGGATGGCTTATGCAAATATCTAATATCTGCACTTAATTCTGAAACTAGTTTTAAATGACCCTGGTAACCGAGTAGCATAACTGAATTACAAAATCAAAAAATTTGAAATAAATTCACTAAACATCTTCCCACTCATACTATTGAGAATAGAGTCAGAGGACTGATGTGCTCTGCTGTTTTAGGTTTCCCCAGTGGACCACTGCAATACTTGCATTGTTGATATCACTGCATTATACACTTTTTTATTCTCCTGTTTCTCGTATCAAGACTTTTTTCACATTGCTTACCATTTGGGTATCAAACTTTCTAAGTGTATGTATTACTTCAGGAAGACTTTTGAAGGGAAATAAAGGAAACCCAATCAAGATTTTCTGAACTTTTCTACAATGCCTTTGAATGGAAAATCACAATTTAGTAGACAGTACTATTTGAGTAACGGTACATTTTTTGTGACACTTCTGAGAAAACATAGTTAATGTGGCCACATTCTGGCAGTGACTTTGCAAAGTTGCAGTTCACTTGTGCTCCATAGAGAATTTTAATTAAACATCTAAATTCAATTTAATTTTACCTTCATGAAATAGGCATCAATCCAGGTCTTCTTTAATGCTGCAGTTCTGCCATATGCTGCCATAATGTTGCCATAGGATGGGACAGATCCAGACTTGCAGATATAAATTGAGGGCAGTGAGTTTCCTGTTTCCTGTTCTCCCATATTATTCTGCTACACTTATAATAATAACTAAAATGTCCCAGATGTTTTCTCTGTCTCTCAGAACAAATGTATGTATGGCTTGCATCCATATGGCCAAACCCTTTTCACACCAAAGTATGGTGGCCTTGTCTATATCTTCAGTCCTAGGGACAAGTTATGTCCTAAAGCATGGAGAACTAATGTTCTCTTACAGAACATTAGTTTCTATGAGCTAATATTAGTGTGCCAACTCTTAAACAATATGAGGAATTGTATACTGGTGCCTACATGGTCTGGTCTTGATTAATTTAATAGTGGTCGTCATGGTCTTCTTTGCTAGACCTGAGCAGTGGTTGTGGGTAATCTGTACATCTGAAAGAGTATGAAAAAGAGTGCTCTGTGACAAACATATGAGCCAGGACTGGCAAGAGTAATGGAAGTTGGGAATGGACTGGTCAAAACTGTTGGGAGATGACCAGGACTGGAAACTGGAGAGAGAGTAGAAAGATGCTGGCTGAGGTGGAGGCTAATCTGACAAGTGTGACATAGGGTGGAGCTGGAGGAAGCCCACAATGTTAGCTGAAAGCAGAAACCAGCACACAGAGTAAGGAGTGAGATTACCTGAGGAATTAGGAGATATAAAGAGAATATCTGTGGAGCAGATCATAAGATTAGAGAGAGAGAAAGACATAAAACATGGGTATATTTCATAGTGAAGCAGACAACTTGGAAGAAAAATAGAGTTTGAGGGTCCCGGAGGCCTGAAGGAAAAGCTTTAAAAAAAAAAAAAGAAAAAAAAAAAGAAAAATCAGGTGAGAAATAAACCCAAGAATAAAATGAGACAAAACTGTGAAAGCACAGAAAGGGCAGAACTGGAAACAGTGCCAAGGGCCAGAGCTGTCAGTCCAAAAAAAAGTGAGATCAGACCCCTGGAGCAGTGAGTCATTTGTCAGCAGCTGCTATGAAACCATTCTCTGATGCCGCTTTCTCTTAAGGTTGACCTAAATCCACCCACTACTTCTGCTGGTTACTTCATTTGTTCAAATAGAAAAACAACTCACTGAGCTTGACGCAAAAGTTTTTGCCCCAAGCCTATATTCTTTGTCTGATGTATACTGTACATTTTAGAAAGACTGTTACCTACTACACTGTTACAAATTTCTAAAGATCTTTTGGTGATGTATTGGGATAAATTGTCTTCTTGCTCTCACTTCTGCCATTGTCACATTGTTCTCTGCAAGTATGTCATCTTTATTACCAGTAAGAAGCAGATATGTGGTAAATATTTCCCCAATATTTGTGGTGAATTGATAAAATGAAATTGTTGCATTCTGCTATGATTTTCTTCTGCATTTCTATTTTGACTCAAAGCAGTTCCACTGACTATATAAAAAAAAAAAAAACCTACTTTTTACTTATTCTGTCTGCTTAATTATTATGGCAACAATTACATTTTGTAATTAATAGAATATCCTTCTTCATACAGGTGCTAACAGCAGTCATGAGTCTTTTTCTATGATTCTCATATTGAATGACAGTCTGTGACAGTCTTGATTACTTTTCTCCTTTTCACTAAGTTTTTTCAGTGTACGCACTTCTTAATCATGCTTTCTACTCCTGATTAAGTGTTGCTCACCAATGTGCTGCAATTTGCAAATATCTGTTTTCAGGTAATGTTCTTTTTGTTTTATTTACTGTTTTTACTGTGTTATTTACTACTTAAGTAAATATTGTTGATCCAGGGGACTATATTTCCAAGCAGTCTCAGATTCATGGAATTTCAGTAGAATGGAAGGAGCCTCCAGAAGTCTACAGTCCAATCTCCTCTTCAAGCAGGTCCAGCTGGCCTGGGTTGCTCAGTGTCATATTTTGAGAATATCTAAGAACCTAGATCTCTCAGCCTCTGTAGTACTCTGTTCTAATGTTCAACCACCTCAGAAGTAAAACTATATATCATATTGCAACTTGTGTGTGCTGATTCTCATTCTCCAACTACTCCTGATGTCTTATGCTGCAGAAATTCATTTTTCACCATTAGATACTTGCCCAAGAAGGAGCAAAATCTGCAATGTTTTGAAGGCCATCATCTTAAGAACTTCCTGAGGTCCCTTCCATTATCCTATAAGCCTATGAACTTGGACTACATTATACACATTCACAGATTCATATTGCTTCAAGCCAGCAGGAATCATGAGAATTTCTACTATACTAGGAAATAGCTACCATTTGCCTCACCTGCACATCTAATCAGGTCCTACTTATGGGGACCTAGTAAAGCAATTTTCCTAAAGTGAATGCATGTGTTCCCCATATAGTCATCCTTCGCAGGCGATCTTATTTCCTGAAGTGGTTTGGATCCCAGGCTAGGCCTCTTATTGTGGAGTATTCTTTTCAATCATTTAATCATGTGTATGAAGTGTTCTGAATCCTTTTAAAATTTTCAGAAATCTTTTAATATTTTGATGCTGGAATTGGGCACTTTCTTCATCTAAAATATTCCCTATTTAAATAGGCCAATAGGCAGCTAATATCCAGTCCATTAGCACGTTCAAGAGTTCATACATATTAGCTGGCTTTTAGAGGTGTGATTCATGATATTAACTTTCAAATTCTTCCTACTTAATAATGCACATCATTTTGTGTATTTTTCTTAGTGTCTTATAAACTTTACCTCTAAAATCTTTGACCAGTGGAAAAAAAAATGATAAAATGAGCAGTCATTTCTGAGATGCAAATAATAACATAGTATAATACTGATGTAACTGTGAGGGATTCATACTTTCAAGAGACCTCTCACCAAAGGAACTCTCTGGTGAACCAAAGAAACAAGCTTTACATTCTGCAGTTTCAGAAAAAAATAATAGTTCAGAATAAGACTTACTCAAAAAGAAGAAAAGCAGGCATCATGGATATAAAGATTAACAGTTAGAAGCCAGATTATGTATTGCCCCTGTGCAGACAGCCAGGTGTTGAGATATCAGTAAAAAAAAAGGCTGACCTTTCCTATTCTGTGAACTTAGCAGTTGACTAGTTCCTCCAAAGGTCCTCGGAGGTTGAGCTGCTCTGCCCTTCCAAGTGTTGCATATTAAAGCATATCATTTGTGGTTTTGTATTCCTGTAAAATAAAAGAGAAACATACTCCCAAAACAGCTCAGTGAACTAGCAGTGAACATTTCCACTGTTGATGGCATTATGATTGATGGAAAGAAATTCTAGGAAAATACTGACTCAAATGGCAGTCCTGCTGACTCTTGGTCATCCTGGTATTATGATTAGTATTCTTTCTTATACTCTATGACCAAGAATCCAAACAACCTTTTAATATGGCCAGCTCTTTAACTCTCAGCAGCTACACCCCTGACATTCCCTTTAAGCTCTCTGCATCATCCTCTCCCCCTCACTCAGCTCCAGCACATACACGCTTGTCCATTCTGTAACTTTTCCTTTGATTCTGATTCATCTTTGATTTCTTTCTTCTTACATCATTTGTCACCTCCTGTCTTCCCCCAAGACTTTGATAAAGTCAGTCACTCTAACCTTGAAATGAAAAGATTCAGGGCTTCTTCTAGCCAAAAAAAATCAGTAATCATATATTTCTTCACACTCGATTGACCTATAACAGTTCTTCTTCTAGGGTAAAGATGTGAGACTGCACCGAGTAAATTCTTTCCCATCACCAAGAGGTCCGAACGGGACAGAAGTCTGCATAAGGAATTGTCCCTTATCCCACCTTGCTAAGCCTCAACATTGGATTCTCTAACCATTGACTACATAACGGAGTGTTCCATCCTTCACAAACAGAGATAATATAAGCATTAAATAAGGAGTTGTGTCTCCAATGCAGGGGGAAATTGACCCTTAAATCAGTGTAGTACCCAAGTAATGTTTTGTTGTATAATATTTTTAATGCATTAATTGTGCATTGCTGAGACAAATACTAAAAATAATAATCCTTATAATCAAAAGCCCTATGAAACTTGTCAACTTGTGGTTTTGGTTACATTTTAAAGCAAGACTAGGATCACTTTTAAATGACTTCGGTAACCTATGATGTCACATGGAAACAATCTGGCACAGGTAATTTTATTTCAAAATAAGGCAAAAGGTGACAATTTCCATTGATAATCTTTCTCTCCACTGTCAGACAGGACATACAAAAGGTAGGAAGGTGAGCCATTTCATGTCATGCCAACTTAAAAAAAAATGTTTTAAAAGTCAATCACAAGTTGAGAGCAGAACAGTCCAGGAGAGGAAATTTGGGTGCCTCACAGGGTTATAGGGTGCTTCAGGGATCCTATTGCCTCCAGTATCATGCTCATTCCTCAAGAGGACACAGGGGATCCACAGCTGTGTAGAGCTATGTGCAGGGTCAGGAGATAATATTTGGCTGATGGAGCTATATCAGCTGCTTGTACACCCCCTCCTCCTCTACTCGAGGGACCACTCCTTGGTCCAGATGGAAGCAATTTCTCTGCCAGATCTGACCCATGGGCTGTATTTTGAACTATGCTGACTTAGTTTTTACAATGTTTATAGTTCAATCTTCTTCTCAGTAAAGACTAGTGGAGATTTGACCAGTAGTCTTAAACTCCTCAGTCTTTCTAGTTGTTTATGATAAGTTATTAATATGAGTGTTTAGAAAGAAGGAATCTTACTCATTTTCATTATAAACCACATAGAAAATTTTCTAAATTCGAAGTTATTTAGACTCCTCACATCCTGTAACTATTTCTAGTAGCTTTACAGAGTTCCCTAGCTGAGATAAATCCAGGATCATCTCTGTTTGGAGTATAATCAGGTGCATTCTACTAGGGGACACAGAGGTTTTCCAGCATCCCTAGTCATGACACAGTCCCATTTGGGAATGCTTCCTTTAGGATGGCCATAATATAGCTCTGTAGCTCACAATGTTCCCAAGCCTGGTGTAGGCCTGCCAGAAATACAGACAGCTTCTCTTGGAATCTTGCCTTAGATTCAGCAAAACTTTATCAAACTCAAGCTGTTTTGAATGAAATATTTCATGCTCAACCAACTGGCATTTTCAGCAAAACTTTGAAGCAGAATATTTCTAACCAATTCTTTCTATTAACGTATTATCAGTCATTTAGTGAATGGCATCTAGTGACTTCTGAGTTATAGAAGTGTTAATTTTTCTGAATCATTTGATGTGAGCAACTGAAGCACCTATTTGGGATCTGGTTTTATTTAATGATCACTGTATGCTGTCAGAGTACAGTTTCCAAAATTAATTAACATTCAGATCCAATGGGCTGGTCCTCCAGTTTTTGCATAGTGAGATTCTTTTGTCTTGGTACATGACAGCTGGATTTGGAGAGAAGGAAGCCTTGGCTTCAAAATAATACTTCTTTTATGAATGCTGCAAGGTCTGTTGATATTTAGAGTATTTATAAATGTTAATCAATATTCATTAACCAGATGATTTGCCTCATCCTTCACCATTCGCTTTGTTTCATTGTTCCTATGAGACATGGTTCTCTGGGCAGTCTAGATGGGTGAACAGTGTGAAATACTGTTTGCCACATATCATTTCCCTGCTATTATTTCTCACTGGAATTGTAGATATGAATTCATGAATTCACCTGTAAAGTACATGGACATGAGTATGGATTTGTTTTGTTTTGTCTGAATTGGAGAAATGGGAAGGACAACTAACTATGAAATTCCCTGGAGGGATGGCAGAAATTGTTTTGTATAATGGAGTAATTACTTGAGAAGTCGGTTTTCCAAGATAACACCTCAGTCAAAATAAGCAGTATGATCCCAGTATTTTGCAATCTATTATCTTAAGTAACTGCTCTGTTTGCCTATGCATAAGCCAAGTAAGATAGGAAACAGCCACCAATACATAAACATACTAAAACAACACAAAAAACTGTACCCAATAAAAAAAAAAATTAAAAAGTTGTGGTTATTTTGTTGGTGGAGTAGGGCACAACAGTATATAGTGCTGCATCCTTTCCTGGTAGTTCTATTCCATTGCTTTAAATGTACCCAAAAAGGACTAGGTGCTACAAACATAGACTTTACCATGCCAAGCAGCATTATTTCCAAAGGCAATTTTGTCCACTTCTGCTTTTTAGACCTTTAGGAAAGAGGAAGAGTGAGCATATAGATAGGAATATGTGTCTTCTTTTCTAAGCAAACTCATTCTTTAAAGGCTTTTTTTTTTCTATATCAGAAACTGGGAGTGCTGTTGAGGTGGACCCATAGAGGCAGAATCAAGTAATGCTGTGGTGACTGCTGTTCCTGATGAAGGGAATTGGCACAAGTGCATCATTGTTGGCATTTTCTGTATCCCTCCCTACAGGGTACCCCTGCAGAGTAAAGTTAGTTTAGTAAAGAACCAGATTTCTCTAACACACCCACTTCCCCAATTATGAATGCCTACTTATATTTACAAGTTCAATGGGACAAAGTTCTACCCTTCTGAAGGACATGGGTTTTGTGGCTATTCCTACTCAAACTAGGGCCAAGATGTGGACCCACATACTTATCTGTCCCACATACTTACCTTAAATTGCTGCCACCACCCCAGCATGCCTTTGGTATGAGCCACATAGCACCCCACTGGCAGCACAGGTAGTAGGAGTGGTCAATGGGTGTGTGGCTGTTTTGTTTTCAGAAGGTAAGAGTTTAGCTATAAAAGCATGAGAAGTATTATGGGTTTCAGAACTAGGAGACAATTCCTGGGCTAATCTACATACTAGCATAGGTACAGCCTGGGGGTCCATCTGTGTCTGAGAACTGACTCAAAAAAGTATCTTGGTGACTCACACCAGAGCTCTTTCTTCGTGATAAAAAATACATGAAGTAAAGCAAGAGAAGAATCTGCATTTTAAAGGCAGCCCAGTTTGTTATGGGTGCTTTTGCACCTTCATATAGCAGCCATCAAAAAGCAAAGATTTAAGACAAATGCTTAAATCTGGTATGCATATTTTAGAGAGAAATGGGTTTTGTTGCAGATACACGAGTATGCATCTGGTGCCACTGTTAGGCACATTGCTAAGGCTGTTGCTGAATGAAGGGCTTTTTGAAGTAAATATGCTAAAAACATATTATAGATAGTACACTTCAAAAATGCAATACTGTTCAGTGCTTTTCTGGAAGCAATATTGTTTGGGAAGTCTGAGCTTTATGGAAGGAAAGGTTATTGTTACAAACTGTCCCAGAGTCTCTTGTTGGACTTGATATGATCTCAAGCCAACTGATGCTGGTAGTGTCTAATGGGTCTTTTTAAGTACTTGGTAGCATGTTTCTAGTTACAGTTTTTTTTTGTTTTTGTTTTCCCTCTGGTATTTTTAATTAAGTGATGAGATATTGCTATACAGCAATCCTCATCTGTGAAACATCAAGAGATCTTAGATTATCTCAAAACTGTATTTCATCACTAAGGATGATGCCCTATTTTTGTCCAGTATTCATAGATGTTTTTAAAATGACCAAAATCCTCTTGCAAGTTCTTCTAGATACCTATGCTCAAAACCCAGATATATATTAATATTAATATAGAGCTTTAAACAATCCTTTTACCTTTAAAGTGGATATCTAGATAATGAAATTACATATCTAACCTTACTGCTCAATCTACTATGGGTTCCCAACTAAGAAAGCTTTCCTTCTGTTGAGAAATGACTGTTGAAATGTTGAGAACCCAAATACATTTGACCCATCAGTGCCTGAAGCCTAACTAGTATTTGGCAATGGTCTTTTTCAGTGAGTTTTTGAGTTCCTTTCCTGTCAAAGGCATTTGTCTGTAACACAGCCTAACATATCCTTGGTGTGTTTGAAAGAATGTGTACACCAAACCACTTTTCCAATATGGGTACACAACAATTTTCACAATTTGATACGCGGTTAACCCACTGCAGAAATTATTCTGGATCATGAATTCAGTCAGACATTTCCCTGGCCAAATTGTGGCATAACAGGTCTAGACATTGACTTACTGTGCTAAAGGCAGAGGCCAGGCCTGCACAACAAAATCCGGCTTGCCAGATTCAGTTAGATGTTGTCACAAAGTGTGATTGTCATAACTATGGCAAGATAAACTTCTAGCAGAGACATGATTGTCTAGAAATGTTTTGCATGTATTAGAATGATTGTGTAATTTAAAGAAAAAGACATAAACTGAGCCACCAAAATCACAGTTTTGCTAGTCTAAAGGATATGTCTTCCCATGCTTTTTAAACTTAGGGTATGTTTAAATAAATACCAGATACAATACTAGAAGCATTAATAAATATGTGCCTTTTCTTAATCTGTAAACATTTTCATGTGAAAATAAGTATGTCTCCAAGATCTGGTTTGAATAGCTTTTCCAAAGTCATTAGGTCAACATTTTCTTGAAAGATTGACTTTCTACCTTCTTTCACCTTCATATATTATCTGAGAGTGTTTTGTATATATATTTACTGAAAAAAAACATTGAGTTTTTCAGGTGCCTTATAGATATACAGATTTGTTTTTTCTGGAAGCAGAGACTCTTTTCTATTCATATTCTTTGTGAAAATGTACTTTTTGACAAGGTTTTTTGATTAAGAAGCTTCCAAGTTTTCAAGCATTTTCAGGCGTATGGGAAGGAAGGTGGGTTCAAGAATGTGACAGGTCAAGATGATGTATCATCTTTCATTTATTATTATTATATGCAATGTAGAAAAGCTTTTTTTTTCTAAATTTGAATAAATATTCATAGTACTAAATGAGAACACAATGTGAGATTGAATTAGATTCAATCTCTATGAAAATCTGAAATTCTGTCTCTAACTACAGAGTTGAATGCCTGTTAATACAACAATGTACACATAGAAGATCTGGCAAAGCTTCTATAATTTATCAGAAAAAAATATTTCAAAACTAATTAGAAAGAAGGTAATGTTACAAGCGTACTACACTGAAGAAAAACATAACTGGGCCCTAAAATAAGACCTCAGTGTTAGTAAACTGAGGCTGGCCTTGTCTCTGAAAAACACAAGTGTTTTCAAGATCCCAACAACCATCCCACCAACGAGCTCTCTGATATGGCATGTTTTTTTGGGCGACTGTCTGGGGCAGCAGCAGCATTAAGTTCCTGTCATGCCCATGCTGTGCACCTGGGGGCTCAAGCATGCAAGGCAGATCACTGTGGACATGTGAAATTGCAGTCCAGATCATTTAAGCAGTTTTCAGACAACATGCAATACCAGCATACTTGATTCTTAAAGTAAAAGTTAAGACTAGGTTAGGTCTTTATAGAGAGGTAACACATTAACTAACAAGCACTTTGTCTGCTGTAGTATAACTATTTAGTTACTCATACTCAATTATAATAACAGTAGTTATTACTCATTGGTTGAATCTTTAAACTAACTGTTCCAGTGAGTATTCTTATTCTGACCCACTTAGAGGCAAAATATGATGGCTGATTGTGGTTTAAGCTTGGTAGCATGATTATGCAATTGATTCAGCCGAAAACATATGCATAACAGCTAGGGTGACTGAGCTAATCGACAGTAACTAGGTAAGACACTGTAAGTCACATTTGATCATGGACTCATACCCTTTATTTCTGCTCCTGTAATTTCTACTTTCACAAAATTACCATGGTGCATCCTGCAGATGGTAGGAAGGAAGACTTCTGTTTACTGTGGATCAAGAGTTTATGACATGGGAAGGTAAAGAAAGACCTCACTGATTCAGACCAAAGTCTAGTTAACCTAGTATTCTGTTTACATCAAGTACTAATCATGTTTATCTGCAGAGGCTAAGAGTTACACTTTCCTTGGCATAATCTTGAGAATATAAAATTCCGGAGCCAGAGCTTATACTTCAGACACAATGTTTCCTGACCATGACCGGATTTCTTCTCTGTGAATTTGTGCAGTATCTTAAAGATTCCCATTCATACCTTTAGTCTCTATGACAGTCTATGGCTGCAAGTTCTATCATTTTAAAAGGTATGGTGAAAAACTTATTTCCATCTGCTTGCTTTGACATTGTTGCTGCATAATGTTACTGAGGGTCCCTCTTTTGTGTTTGGAGAGATGTTAAAAATCACATGGGCTTATGCACAGGGAATCAAGGATGCATTCAGCTTCACAGCCCTTTTGTGAAAACAGAAGAATAAGGTGTTTGGAGAGAACACATTTATTCAAGACCCCGTTATAAATTGTCACATTGTATTTCCTGAACTGTGCTTTATTGGATGATTTTCAGAACAATTAGCAGAGCAACTTCAAAACTTTTCAACTCATTTTAATATATATGCCATTCAACTAATGTTAACATTTCAATATATTGCATTTATTATAAAGGAAGTACCCTAGAGTGCTCCTCTCATGAAAGACCAAAGAACCGCTAATCAAATTACGTTAGCATATTGTCAGACAGTTTCAGTGTCATGGCCATGCTATGCCAAGGGGAGTGTATGAAGGTAAGTCCTTTTATTGAACATAGCTCTCTGGCATGTATTAAGGCAGGAAAGAGCAAAGTGCTATAGCAGTACACAAAAGCAATGGACCACAGTTATTAATATACCTTTACACAGTGAGTGTTAGGCATGATGGGATAAATCAAGGAAAAGCATC
Organism: Nothoprocta perdicaria; assembly: GCF_003342845.1. Taxonomy (NCBI): domain Eukaryota; kingdom Metazoa; phylum Chordata; class Aves; order Tinamiformes; family Tinamidae; genus Nothoprocta; species Nothoprocta perdicaria. The sequence continues at coordinate 4,494,137 of NW_020455093.1, forward strand.
ATAAGACATGAAAAATTAAGATGTTAACATGTTTGTTTTATGTTCTATATCTTTCTAATCACCTTTTTATATTTTTTTCTTTTCTCTCTATTATTAAAAATCATGTTTTTATTTCTTGCTTACTATCTTGAGACACCTATCATATCTTCAAGTAGGCAGCAATGCAACATTATTTCAACAGGCATTTTAGACCTTCATTTTATAATGAATATATAATATACTCATTATAATATATATTTTCTTATTTCCCTTCGTTGACTAGAACTGTATTAAGAAAACAAAAATCATTTTCTCTACAAATCTTTATTAGTAAAAAATAATAAATAATTTTCCATCAAAAATACTGTTGATATTAAATATTAAGTATTAATATTAAGTAAATTCAGTGCATTTATTCAGTGAATTTATTTTGTACCCCAGTAAACAGAAACAAGTTCAGTAACATTGTTTTAGGTTCCCCACAAATTCTGTTTCATTTAAGTGCTGGATTTCTTTTTTAGTTAGTTTTAGTTTTATTAAACTACATACGCTTGCAGCATTTTTAATTGATACTGTTTAAAGTAGCTTTGTTATATTACAGGCAATTACAAAATATAGAAATACAGAAAGCAGCATTGAGCTACTGAGTAAAATGCCAGTAGTGTATTATGGTTAAAACTGAATTATCTCCAAGATAGCTTTCAAAGTTAGATGCTTATGCCAGTTACACTATTTTATGAAGTTCCACAGACTTATGTCCACTGTCACCTTATGTCTGGAATTCTTTCTTATATTCATTAGTGAAACTTGCTTTGTTCACCAGTTGTACAAAATAAGCAATGTTTTCTATCACTGCAGTGACACCTGCTGTTGAAAGTAACTTTTTTAATAGCTCAAATGTATAAGACAATCGTTTTTTTAGCAAAGATTATGTTAAGATCACAAACTTCCTCACATGCTAACCTAGGGGAGAGGGAGGGCAGGGGAAAAGGGGGAAAAGGAAGGGAAGAGAAGGAAGGGGAAGGGAAATGGAAGGTAGAGAGAAAGAAAAGAGAAAGTAAGATAAAAACAAGTAAGGAGAAAAGAAGAATAAAAAGAAGGAGAAATAGAAGAGGCAGAAGAAAAGGAAAGGAAGGGGGAAAGGAAAGTAGGAAAGTGGAAGGAAGGAAGGAAGGAAGGAAGGAAGGAAGGAAGGAAGGAAGGAAGGAAGGAAGGAAGGAAGGAAGGAAGGAAGGAAGGAAGGAAAACAAAATCATTTTTGCAGATTTTGCACGTTACAAATGAATTCATGTATGGGAAAGTAATTTTTTGAAAAGAAGGTGGTTGAATATAAACGTGTTTCACGTGTTCCTTGTACATGGCCTTCCTACATAGATCAGAAAGAGAGAAAGAATTCTTCGTTCATGCATTGGCACAATTGCTAAGGTTAATTTCTCAACCTCTGAATAGTGACTTTTAATTCACTGGATTTAGATAAGCTCAAAGTTCCTATGAAAGTAGTAAATAAAAAAGTGAAAGATCCCTGTGATATGTTTTTTGTTGGGGAGAAACACTGACATTTTTTCAACTTCTTTAAAGGAATATTAAAGCTTTCTTTTGTATAATGCATTTACATATAGTACACATATATGTTTCAGTTCCAGCTTAAGAAACTATGCTGCATGATTGCACTCAGAAAAATGCTTCAATAAACCTTCTGTAAGTAGAATATACAACCAATGGATTTAAATCTGTATATACAGTTTGGTGTGTAACAGAATTCCTGTGTGCTAGCATACATAAAATATGAGCATCACTAATAAACAGCAGCTGGAGCATATAGCAAGCTGGATCTTTGTGTGGAATATCTTTAAGGTGTTTTTGGCACAACTTCCAGGACTGTCTTGACCAACACTTTCCCAGATGTGTAGGATTATGGGATATATCTGTTGGAATCTCTCAGGAAAGCACTTTAATTCACAGCCACACCTGGACTGGATATTGCAATCAGCTCCCATTTTCCATTTACAATTTTCCTACCTCGTTCATTTTAATTTCTCTGTTTTCTCCCTTATCACTTAATATATTTTCCTCATTATTGGCATCTGGGCTGTGTGTTCTAACACAAACACTGAAAGACCAAATCAAGATTAAAAAAAAAAAAGAGCAAAAAATATTCCCATTTCAGATGGAAGAGCAGATGGAGCTCTTGGCACTTCAGAGGATTCAAATTGACCCTCTGCACCAAGCTCAGGGAAGACAGACTGTCACTGCTGACTGGGAAACACTAAAGAGACCTGTTTTCTCATTGAATATACAGTAGCATTTTCTAATTCTTTAGCTCTAAGCTGTGCATGGCCATGAAAGAGCAGCTGATTTTATCAGGCTAGATTATCTCCTATCTCAGGGATGTTCTTCTCCTGCTTTCATATTGGGGTGGATAATGAGCGGTCTGAATTTTGGGATATAATTTTTACTATTTTTTTATCAATACCTGGTTGTGATTAAGGGGCACTATGTCCTGCCTCTTCCTCCTCCCCCACCCCCTTCCTGCTTCTTGGTAATCATCTTAGCAGCCATAACGCCATCATTCAGTAATTAAAATAGTTGGAACAGAAAGGGCTAGATCTTCAGCTGGTGCAAAAGGATTCATCTCAGCTGACTTTGTGGGAATGAAACCTGTCACAGAGCCGTTCATGATCTTGCCTGAATTTTCCCAACCAATGCATGCATGTTCACAGAATTACCATCTCTCAAGCATACTACATACTATGTTGGTTGCCTGTACTGGGTATTACTGTAATAATATTTTAATAGGCTTTTTGGAATATTTTATGTTTTTCCATCTTAGTTACAGCATTATTTCCTTAGACTGATATTCTGTATGAAATGTCTGGTTAATAATTTATTTCTAAGTTCTGTAAGTGTAACTTGAAGAAATTCTTTTTTTTTTTTTTTTTTATGGAGAGGATAAGAGAAGCTATGCTTTGGGTAAAGCACTTCCTGAAGAAACAAGGCAGACAAAAGCAATATGAAGATTAGCAAATTCCATATTCTTTTAAAAACATCAAAGTTTCATCTGATCTTAGAAGACATTCAAGACTGGCATAAACCAAAACCATAAAAAAGGCTCAGATAAGGCAGATTCAGACTTCCTCACAGATTCTGAGAGTACTCTTCCAGATATTTCTTAGCTTGGTACTTCTTTTTATCCCTGTTTTTCTGACACATAGTGTAGTTTATGACCTTTCTGCAGTTGTGTATGGAAAAGTTCTAACCAACAAGACAACAATTTTGAATTTGTTTTCTATGTGAACAAAATGTTATTTCTAGTACTTGAAGTGGCCACCCAAAATGTCTTTATTTCTCTAAACCAGAGTGGAGGATGAGTAAGGGAACAGGCATATCTGCATGGGAATTACAGAAAGAGAATTGCCAACATTTTAAAAAGAACTTTCAGTGAAGTGACCTGTGTAAAGTCCTGTGTGAGAGGAACACCCTGTGACAATGTGGGAATTGTTAATGCTGTAAGAATTGTTAATTTTCCATTGAAACAATGTACAACAGATTGGCAATTACTTGAGTATTGTTTACAGGCTGGGGATTCCTCACTCATGAAAGAGACCAAGCACAGTACTAGTGCTCTGAAACTGTGTTCAGTGTGTGCCTTTCCAAGGCAAATGCAATGGTCTGAAGACTCGCAATCCAAGATGGTCTTCCCCAAAAATATATCTCAAAATTTTTGTTCAAGCTGCTCAGATCATGTTTTTCTTCCAAGAAATGTTTATGAGTATTTTCAAAGAGAAGGTAAACTCTGAAAAACTGGGAAATATTGGGGATATTATGCAAAGTTTTCCCCTTTTCCCCTTCCTTCAGGCTACCCAGAAGCTGCAGAGAATCATCTTCTGAGACATCATTCCTGGGAGCACCAGCCCCCGCTATTTTCACTTTTTTTTTGGCCATTCTCTGTTTTACATAGTGAAAGGATAAATGATCACTGACATAATTCTGAAATTTCTCTGAGAAAAAAAACACCAATGGTGAATGTCTTATAAGAGGTGCCTTCATTAGACAGCACTGCCTCCTCTGGCAGCAGCTGTAGACATCATACCAAGCCTGCTTTAGTAAAGCTATAGCCATAACCAAAAATGTGCTGAGAGTCTTCATGTTTATTTAAATCCAAAATTAAACGCTGGAGCTGCACGAAAAATATTTTCCTCTATATTTAGTCAAAACTAGGAAACTAAAGAAAAATCATCCACTCTATTAAATATTTAGCAAGCTAAATTTGGCCCTTTTATTAGTACAACTATTAGCTGTTGCTAGCATAGCCGGTTTTCACTTGAATTCAAAATATAAACTAAGTAGTCTGCAACAATCCCTTTGCAAACTGGATTTTAACAATAATTCAGTTTGATGATTTACCTTTATTTTTTTCCAGACTAATGACAAAGACTAGAGTCTTGAGTAACATTTCATTTTTAAATAGTTATTTTTCAGTTTTAAGAGGACATAAAAGCATCTGAAATTATGAACATCATTTACCACTCAAATATATTTTTGTGCCAAGTTTTGGCATAAAGCAAATTTTCAGCTGAGTGACAAACCAATAAATACGTGGGCTTACAGTAGCTCTTCTGAGAAACTGAACTTCAAAGAGTGCCTTTATAATACTAACAAAAATGTGCTAATTTTTATGCTTATTTTTTTTTTCTTAGTTTGTTCCTGATGGTTAGGAAGTTGATCGTTCATTTTCCTACTGTCATTCACACCAGCTGCTATAAAAGAGCTATAAAAATACTCCCAGAGCAGATCTTGACCGTAGATCACTGTACCTAGACCCAGCTGCAGATGGATGGAGCAGCTGGTCCAGAGAGGTGCTGTTCCCGACTCCCACACACACTTGGTCATGATGCATGAAGCAGCACAGTTGCTCCCCAGCCACAATTCCCATTCAGTCACAGATTTATGAAGTAATGAGCCGCCTACCAGAAAAAAACAAAACCAGCAGCTCTCCAGCACACTTTAAACAAACACCCAAGAATATTCCATAATTATAAATAACTAACTGCAGCTCAGCCATCAGATGAATTGCTAAAACTTTTTTTTTACGTAACTGGTTAAATCGTAAGCAAATACAACAGAGCAAGGAAAGAAGGAAATACACCTCTGCAGGGAGACATGATATAAAAACTGGTAATCGTTTCTCAGGACAGGGTTTTTTTAAAAGTCTATTTGTTAGTGGTTGGTTGGGCTGTTCTGTAATGATTTATGAACATATCATATGACCTAGCTGTTTGGTAATTATTGTGTGAATATACCAGCTTATTTTTACTGCAGATATAAGAGAATTATGAAGATCCAAAATCCTGATTCTGGGGATAGAAAGTTATTTTACACTAGTCTGGGTATAGAGGAGCAGAAATTCTTGACCAAATACAAATACTCTCTCCAGAGAGAAGACAGGAATCCATGGGATGCTCTTTGGACAAAGAGACACTTTCTGTGAGATGTTAGCAAAATATATCTGCTTCCCTGGCTTGAAATGATAGGATTTATGGTGAGGATGACACAGACAGAAGGAGCTGGTTCCTTCTAAAATTATTTTCCTCTAGATGTTCTGATTCCAGTTTTAAGAAGACTGTTTAGTTGCTGTGGCTGCCAGAATATGGGCCCTTTTATATTCTTGATTAGTAACATGCCAACATTATCCTGACATCACACTAGAGGCATGATACTGGTGGAAACCAATGTTTTGCCCTAACTACTCTTGGAAGAATATTGATGCAGAGGGAAACAAGACCAAGACAGAAAAGCAAAAAAAACCAGAAACAATCTGCATTATTTGAGCAGGTGCTTGACCTGGATATCTCAGCTCCCATAGATGCAATATGGTGCTCTCTATCAAGTAAAGACAGAGGCATTTTACATTGATCAGTGAACATGGTCTCTAAAAGGCAAGAATTGTAGTTACCTACCCAGTTTAATCTGCTGGTAAAGTGCAGCAGATACGCATGAAATCACACATCACACACCGGACAAAGACTAGAAATAACACTCCATGTCTAGAGTCATAAAGCATGTCATTACATTTGTCTCCCTCACTTTTCAGAAGTTCAATATTATTTCACCTTGCTTAGTATTATTTTATACCAGAAAGAATTATGTGCATCACTCCAAAGAACCCAACCAGATCTATAATATTTGTTTGTTACTACTGATGAAATATTAACTTGGATTATGTTCTCTACTTATGTTCTCTACTACTCATTTCTCTTGAAAAATCAGTCACTGATCTTCAAATCTTCAAGCTTAAAAATCTTACAGTTGTGACTGAATTATTTGATGTGAATTATCTTTGAAAAGGCAGGTTCAACCATTTAGGTCTCTTTTTTTCAATAGGCATAAGTAATTAAATGATTTCTTCCTGCATCAATTGGGAGATGGATGCATTATCTAATAGTTTTTTCTATCTCTAGCTTTTATTAATACCAATGGGAGTTTGAATTGTGTAACAAGGCTAATATATTTACATCAAGTTAAGCTAATAGAAATAATGAAATCTAGGCCAAAGAACCCTCCTTTTGGACTTCTCTCAGATTATTCCCAGATGAGTATATTCTTTTCTATGCTCAGAAGCTCTCCTCATTGACTTTGACTTCTTTTTCTGGAGAACTCTAATATGAATGTAATCCCAAAAGAAATTAAGAATGACCATATACAAATTAATTAGTTAAATAATACTTGATAACAGAGGTTTATATTCATTGAGTCTGAAGGTGGTTCAAAACCAAAGCCCAAACTGCAACTCTCCTGCTGCTAACTTGTCATGTGTCACCTGCTGGAGAGCAGTCCCGCAGAGAGGGACCTGGGTGTCATGGTGGACGACAAGTTGACCATGAGGCAGCAGTGTGCCCTGGTGGCCAAGAAGGCCAACGGGATCCTGGGGTGCATTAAGAAAAGCGTCTCCAGCAGGTCGAGGGAAGTGATCATCCCCCTCTACTCAGCCCTGGTGAGGCCACATCTGGAGTACTGCGTCCAGTTCTGGGCTCCCCAGTACAAGAGGGATGTGGAGCTGCTGGAGAGAGTCCAGCGCAGGGCTACGAGGATGATCAGGGGCCTGGAACATCTGCCCTATGAGCAAAGGCTGAGAGAGCTGGGTCTGTTCAGCCTGGAGAAGAGGAGGCTGAGGGGGGACCTCAAGGGAGGCAGTGAGGAGGAGGGGGGCAGCCTCTTTTCAGTGGTGGGCAGGGATAGGACTAGAGGAAATGGCTTCAAACTGAAGCATCGGAAGTTCCACAGGAACTTACGGAAGCATTTCTTCACTGTGAGGGTGACAAAGCACTGGAACAGGCTGCCCAGAGAGGTTGTGGAGTCTCCTTCTTTGGAGATCTTTAAAACCCACTTGGATGCAGCCCTGTGCCACGTGCTCTAGGTGACCCTGCGTGAGCAGGGGGGTTGGACTCGATGACCTCTGAGGTCCCTTCCAACCTTCGGCATTCTATGATTCTATGATTCTATGTGGCAAGTGAGGCATGTGGCACTACTTTAAAGGAGCCTAGAGTGAATTTCTCCCCTGATCTATATTTACTCCCTCATTACATTATCACTTTATCAGTGAGGTCTATTCTATGCAGTAATATGGGAAACTCAAGAGGTTTAAAACTTTCCTGTCCTGGGATTGACTTAGCATGGGTAGCTGGGCAAAAAAGAGCCAATTTTATAAGGTCATTGCATTCTGCAGCCTGTCCACCTCACAACCTGCTGAAACACAAGCAGGAAAAAAAGCAGGAAAAAAATATTAACAGTAAGAAGAGTCTACTTTATGAGCCTTTTGATCATGTGAGACAGCCAAGGACAAACTCACGAGGAAGCCACTTTCCACTGTTGCACCAGTTCAGCTGAGAGCAAGATCTGTCGCTCACCAGATACTTTCCAAGGATGATAGAAAAGCATTCTGTAAAACATGCTATTTTATATCAGTCGAGGACCACTGATAACTCAATGTGGTGTTGTGGGCTGTAAAACACACACTGATAAAGATATACTTTCCCTTATAGCTGGAAAGTTCAATTTTATTTCCAACAAAAACAGTTACCAGGCCAAAATATATTTCTAATAGCCATTTCAACCACTCCCAAGATAAGAGTGAAATCTAAAATATGATCAAACTTGTACAGTTTGCTGCTGCATACTTAGCATCTGGGCTCTGCAGCAGAGTGATACACATCTGCTCCCAAATACAATGTGCCTGTGTTCATTTTTTTGCTTGTTTGTTTGTCTTTTTTTCTTTTTTTTTCTGACAAACTAGTTCAAACTCAATGGCTTTGCCCCATTCTCCTTTTCCTCCAGCATCACTTTTTCTGAAACCGTTTTGGACTTGAATTGAATTCAGAGGTGTGCGAACAACAAGCATCACCAGGGGAAAGCCTATTAGTGTGGTGGCATTTCTGACCTTCCCTCCAGCAGCTCCTGACCACGTGTGCTCTGTGAGTTTTGTAGGGCAACGTGATTTTCCACCGGCTCCGAAGGGTGTCTTTTTGTGCTGTGGAGGCTCACCTACTTAAAAGTGGTAAATTGCTGTATAATCATTAACCAACAAATATCTGTTAAAGTAAAACTGAATTAAGGAAAAACAGATGTTGTTTTCTGTGTTTAATGAGAAGAGTTTATGCATTCTCATATTGCATTGTCTGACCTTTCTCAATTTTGGGCCTTGCATACCAGACAAAGGTATTTACCATATAGTCCACATATTTGGATGTGGTTTATAATATTACCCAGAATACATTTGGAAAAGCAGAACAACAACCTTTGGCAAACATGCCAGTGAGCATAACCTCTGAGCAAACAAAAGCAGGACAACTGAGAGCTGCAAATCCCAGAATGCAGCCGCTCACACGTTCGGTTGTCCCCTGGAGGCATATGAAAATTTTTGCACTTAATAAGAAGCCAGAGTGTTTCCCTTGCTTCAAAAAATCACAGCAAGGTGAGGAGGAATAAATATCACTCCATCACCAGTGCAGTTTTAATTATTTCACCTGAGAGTGGGAAAAGATGGCATTGTTAAAACAATTTTTCAGCTAGAAATAGTCATTAAAACTTGCAGAGTAAATGGCAGGTCCTCTTGGCTGAATGGAGTTAGTGCTTAACCCACAAGGTTAATAATAGGTGTAAAAAATGACTGTATGAATGGGGAACACAAGTTAAAACTTCTGTGCAGAATATTTTCACGGGAAATAAGTTCACCTGAGAAATATAATTGGCATTACAAGGTAGCAAAGCAAGCTCCAAGGATGCCTCTGAAGGCAGTGGAGCCCAACATAACTCAGGCAACTAACCTAGGAGTTATTTTGTCTTAAAACAAGAGACTTTATGGGCTGAATGAGACGATTCTTTTACAGTAATCAAGGCTGCAGGAAGATCTTAATTCCTTGTCTATAACCCAGTTGTCAGTATAAAGGAAGAAGAATAACAGCAAGAATAACAGCTGGTATATTCTTACAAGGACACTATAGTTCTTAGATAAAGTCAACAAGTGACAGTAATGTAAAAGCCCAGTAATCCAGTAGGGATTCAAACTACCGATACCACTTCTAGAGATAAGTAGCACAGTCATACAAAAAAAGTTAAAATTATTGCCATCACTATCAAAGCTATATAAGGAACCACACCTCCACCCTGTCCGTTATTGTCCTATAGGAAACCAACACCTTTCCTCTCAAGGGAAATCTATCTACATGATTTTGACATCTCCTGTCAGACTGAGTCAGATCAAAAGGTTCAATCAATTTAGTAACTTGCCTCTTACAGGCAGAAGCAGAAGATGCTGAGGAAAGAAGAGGTAGGTCACGTGTGAAGTGATCCTTTCCCTGTGACGCACTGCCCACTTCTGATGATCTAGTTCTATGGCATTTTGTTTTATAAAATGTACAGCTTAATTACACTTTTATCCCAAAACAGTACCGGCTTTTATTTTGTTTTGCTTTGTTTGCTCATTCTTTTCAGTTTGTTGCAAGATAATTTCACTGTTTTCCCTATTTCAGTCTTCACCATGGTCCATGGTGATATAAACACAGATATAAACACAACTATTCTTTCCAGCTAAACCATTTGCTCTAATTAAAGATACAGTTTCTTTTCCTTCAAACTTTCATCTCCCGTTGGTTGTTTCTAGTTATTTCTTTATGAGATATAGTGATGAATCTATCCTATATGCTTTCCTCAAAACAATTAAAGACTTTGATCAGCCGATCATATTCTTTTCAAAATGCCTTTTTCTAGTTGAGGAGTACAGATTTAGTTTTATTTCTAATGGATATTAGAAGGGAGGAGGGGTTATTATCTTACTAACTAAGCTTTTCAGTCAAGCTCATCAAGAATATTTCACTTAAGTATTTACTCATTATTATTAAGTATGGTCAGTTTATAGATATATAATATTTTTGCAAAAAATATTCCAGATCTGACAAATCTTTACGAAGCAGTTTCTCAAGTCTGGACAAAATAAAATGTAGAAATGAAGAATAACTGCATTCCTATGAATTGTGGGGATTGATATACTTCATGGAATAATCTATTTTCAGCACCATAGTGAGTGATTGCCCTAAGGTAAAGAAACTCTTACTGCCTAAGCAGTTGGTACATATCGTGGTCAAAGAATAAAACCTGTGACAGAAGAATGTATTTAACCCGATATTTTCATGACAACTGCATTGCTCTAAACCCCTTGGCACAAACTCTTTTCTCTTTCACCTTAGAACCCTTTTAGCCAAGTCTAGCCATATAAAGAGACTTTTCATACAAAATAAGAATAAATGATTGCCTGTTTTAAGGCCTTTTACACTACCTCTGTACTGAGAATGAAATGCAAAGTTGTTCTGAAATTATATCAGAAAGCAAAATCATTCTGTGTATAAATTTGAATAGCTAGAACTGGGAAATCTGCTTTCCTTCCTAAGTAATATCTTGAGCTAAATCAGGAGACTGCCCTTTGTCTTTTGGTGAGTTTGACTTTGACATTTTCTTCTAGAGGAGAGGTGATGAGTAAAATTCATCATTGAATTTCAGGAAGGTAAAGTTTGAGGTGTGTAAGGGTCATTTTTGGTGAAAGGTATTTTTCAGGCTGTATGCTAGACTTCCCAGATATTTGGTACATTATTGTTTATTTTTCAAGGAGTCAATTGTGCTAGCTAGTGTCAAGCCTGTCACATTTAACATTTCATTTCTGCTGCCTGCCTCTGTTAATCATTTCAGAGGAGATGCTGCTGACTATGAAAAACAGGGAATGAAGTATTTGTACACAGAGCTCACTCCTAGGTATTGGTTTTGCTTAGCACTAAAAAGCTTTCAAGATTTTGTGGGTTTTAATTTTTTATTTATTTAGGTTTTTCTAAGCTTACTATTGTTACTGTTTAAATAGAAATGACCAAGGTTTCAGCCTTCTAAGGGCCGAGTTTCCGCCGCTCCTCATGTGTTTCACATTGGAAGCAGCTCCGAATAGTTAGCACATGTACTTGGTACCGATTAGGGGATTCCCAAGGTGCTTCCTGGTCCCAAGAAGCACACAGCGTTTTCAGCAGTGCAGTGATTCCGGGCAGCAAAGCACTGTGTCGTGTCCAGGGGCAGTTATCCCCACACAGCAATGGGCAATTCCTCTCATCCACCCACCTAATGGGACAGCTAAATAGCCAAGTGTCCGCTGTGAAGAGAGTTGCTGATTCTTTTTTACAGGTACTTCTCTTTTATGTAGAATAAGACTCTTCTCCCTCTTTCCACGCAGAGGATACACAGCTCCTCATACACTGATCGCTCACTGCAAGGGAGGTATATGAGCATTCAGTGGAGCTGAACCAAAGCTGAAAATCAGGCAAGAAATCAGTGTTCTTTTCTATTTAAACATCATGTATGAATACAGCTTGGAACAAATTTACCTCTTCTGACAGGTGGAAGAGACAGGCTTACTAGTGTGGATACAGCTATATGAGGAAGGAGCTAAATTATCATTTTTCTCCACTATTCAGTACCCATGCTGGGAAGAGAGCTTATTATCACTATGACAATTACTCTCTCGTGCATTGCAATACGGATAGTAGCTCACTTAAAGCATGTTAGCTCTGCTGAACTAAAAATGACAAATATCACAAACCCATATTCAATGTCATTTTCTCCTTTGTTCTTGGATTTTTGTAATCCACAAGATTAATCTCCCACTTAAATTACTTAACAGCTACGGCATATACAGCTTTATTGTTTGCCCATTATCTAGCACATCAAAATCCAAGCCAAAACATAACTACTCATGCCAAATTTTTGAAAGGGTGTGGCTACCGTATGCGATAAGAACAAGTTTTTCTTTGTGAATAAGGAAGCATTTAATATGAGGTTTTATTAGCTGTGAAGCTAGTGGAAAAACACTAGTTACTTAGTCACAGCTACAGCAAAATGCATCTTATTCTTTACATTCTATAGGCTAAAGCTGGGAATGTGTTTTGTCCCCTTGTTTGTCTGTACCATATGCCGGAGTTCATAGCTCTCTGCTTCATAATGTATCTATAACAATGCAAGGTCAGGTGAAGCGGTACGCAGAACAATCAGGGTTACTTTCATTCCCAAAGTTATTCTGCAAAATTATAAAAGATAAAGAAGAAAGGTATGTAGAGAAAAGAAGTGGGGAGAATTTCTGAAGAATTTATTCATATCACTGAAAATGTCTCCTAACCTGAATAAAAGGCTCTAGTTCCACAAAAGGTCAATTCAAGATATTCCCAGGAACATAATACAACTCTTTGTCACTACCACTATGTAAATATTTCCCCCTTAGTTTCTGTCTTAATTCAATATTTGTTTTCTAACTAAAAATTTTCCCTGGGCAGTCATCAAATGAGATGCTTCTACTGATTCAGATGCTTTACAGAGTTCAGGTAAACTTGAAAGATCTATTCTGTTTTGTCTCAAAAATCAGACGTCTTCTCAAAAAGAGATAAGAGGATAGTACAGTATAGTAGGCTGCTTCAGTTACATTCATGCAGCTTTTCATTCAGTTTCCTTTCTATGCATAACCTTTCTCCCGCAGCTTGCTCTGCATCTCACATGCCTTTGAAAGGAGGTTGGCAGGCTCCCATCAGTGCCTGCAGCAGTTGGATGTAGGGAAGATCTGGTCCCAAGTCCTTCTTTTGCCCCAAACTCTCACAGAGCTACTCCATAGCTTTATCTTTCTGGGACTTCAATAGTTGTCTCTGAAATGAAAGTGTCCTTTATACAGGAGATACTTACAGCAATCTATGCTCTCTGCTGCAAAAAGTACCACCACACTCGATGCTTGCACACACTACCTACGAATGGCTTTGTTAAAACAGGCAAAACATGAAATCGTGAGTCACTTCTGCATGAGAAGAGACACAAAAACAAGTACTAATAGATGTTGCAAAGGTAGCTGAAGGAGACACAGCTATCCTCTACACACATCTGCCCCCCCAAAAAAAAACAATGAGATAAGCTTCATTATCTTTCTATAGACTTTTTTCTAACAGGTATAAAGCAGATGAAGGGTTTTCTCAATGTCAAGAAGAGTCTGTCAAAGTCACTGCTAAAACTGGTGAAAAAAAAAATACATTAAAAGCTTCCTATAGAAAAGAAAAAAAAAGCTCTTTTTCTCCCTTTAAAATGCAAATTTTCCCAGAGAATAGTTCTTTTTTTTTCAAGTTTTTCATTAAACAGCATAAACAAATGTTTGATTTTTAATTGAGAGAATTATTGTGATTTTTTTTTTAAGGCCCTACATTTTTCATGTCTTTCCAGTGTTTTGTGTGGACAATACCTCTTCCCTCTTAGCTGCAGTCAGTGCCAGTAATAGAATCTGGAACTACTGATTTCCAGACCCTTGCTCTAAACATTTCATATTATGCTACAATATTTCAGAAACATTATGTAAAAGAATAATAAAAAAAAAAAAAAGGCACAGCTCTGAATTATCTACACAAAGCAAACAGAAATGTAGATACTGGATTCTCTCCAGGGCTCCTGGTTTCCTGCGACACTTAGAAGACAAAAGTTAGGGCAGCGTGCTGCAAAAAGATACGGAGTCCTTCCAGCACTGATAGACTTTCCATGGCTGCAATGCCACAACTACAGAATTAGCTGTCAGACACAAATTATCCGTACCTCAGGCTGTCCTAAGCAGATTTGCAGGGCCATAAATCAAGGTGAACAGGGGGAGGGATGGCCAGCCAGCATTTACCCACCATGGTTTGCCTGGAGGCCTCCTTTGCACCTCCTTTACACTTGATATCCATCAGTCTGCTGAGGTCATTGATGGGTGTAAAAGGAGAGAGACCAGGACTGGAGCTTTGGAAAGTGTTATTCTAATCAACCTTTCCATCTTCCTGCTGTGTTTCTTTCCTTGCTTATTATTTTTGTTATATAAAGCTAAGTGAGCAGCTGAGGTTGCAGGGTGAACTTGCCTTCAGACTCTTCATTTAATGATTGAGAACTATCTAGGAGCAAAGATAGGCCAGTATTAAATTCAGATTTCTAGATTAAAATAGCACTAAATATCACGATCAGCTAAGATGAAAATCTCAGATATAGACCTGTACTTTCAGAAGAAAATTCAGAGCTTAAAAAAAAGCATCAAATAGGTATCTTGATCCTACTGTTCATTACTTAGTATTGGTATTTATTGATACTGATATTAATAGCAGTATTTGTGCTCCCTTTTGATTTAGGAGCTTTCTTGCTTCAGAAAATCCAAAAGTTTCTTGGTTGAGGAGAGAAATAGATGAAGGTAAGGAAGGGGGAACTATTGCATTTCTCAAGAATCACAGTTTAAAAGCATAATTTAATCAGAATTAGGAATCTGAACATATGTGCTAGCTGGAAGGAAGTAGACAGCTAAAGTGCCAGAGCACCATCTGCTGGAAGATGGGCACTTTTAAAAAGCTAGAAATCACAAAGATGAAACTGGATGGGTCAAAATTTGATGTGATTTAATAGTTTTTTAATAAAAAAAAATCTTCTATAAAACATGGGTCCAGTAAAAATCATTTGTTTGATCTTTACAAATACATATATATATTTTCCACATAGGAAATGATTATTTTTAGGTATTATTTACCCTTTAATTTCTAGCCTTTGATACTAACTCAGAGGAAAATGGAAAGTCATAAAATAGTATGTCTCTATATAGTAGAGACATAAAATAATATGTCTCTAAAGTATATGTCTCTATAACAAACCACAAGTGATATAGCATTATTTTGCAATGAGGGATTTGGTGATTTCCTCTCAAATATCTACCAAAATTCTTTGAGCCTTTCTTACTATCTATCCATCAGATGCAGTGTTTTCCCGAAATCAAAGATTATCCTCAAACTTAATGAAGAGAGTCACTTCCTAGTCCTCCTGAGGAAATGAGTTTTCACTAAACCTGCCCCATTTATCTCCTGTTGCAGTTCAGACTATATCCCACTTTCTAAATTGCCTGTAGCTTTTTCAAGCCATTACTGTTGGAGTATATACCTGAAATAGCTTTGACCCATACCAGGAGGAAAAGCCAGATGAGTCCAAGTCACCTTCTAGACACACCAAGTGACACAATTCACAAGAAGGATTTGGTAGTTCAGCTTCATTTTCCCATTCAAATATTTTGCATTGTGACAAAAAATCATCTCTTGCTCTATTTTTGTTTAAAACTCATTTTATCCACAGCTGAATGGATCCCACTTTGTATAAAGGATGGCAAATGTACAGTTTAGAAGTAAAATTTAGATAGTTATGGATGTAATAATGAAAAGGAGGATCCAGAAAAGGGCTTCCTTTTGTTGCAGCTAGGCACAACTTTGTTAAAGAGAGTAATGGCCATCAGACATAACAGGCTTTAAAGCAGTTTGCCTTCATCTTCACAGAATTTGGACATACTTGCTCTTTTAGACTGAATTCTTCCCACTTTTCCTGCTGCTCTCTGAAAGAAGCCATGTCTTGTTGAGACACATCCTTACACAGCTTATGTTTTTGCTGTACTCAGACTTCTGTTTTAAATTTACAGTGTGAAATGTAGCAGTCAGACTGCAGCAGTTTCAGGCAGATCGCTCCATCCTGTGGCAGCACAGTTCCTTGCAGCCGCTACGGCTCCCACGCGAAGAACGGGTGAGAGCTGTGTGTGAAGATGCGGTTGCCAGCACTCATGTGCGGTACGTGGCTGTGCATCACACTGGGTCTACAAAGTCTGGACATAAGTACAAATTAGGGTTGTACAGAACAGATTAGGGGTAGACCTGATGGAAAGCAGCTCTGTGAAGAGGGATCTGGAAGTCCCAGTTGACAACAGGTTAGCCATGAGCCAGCAGTGTGTCCTCATGGCCAAGAAGGCCAATGGGATCCTGGCTGCATCAGGAGGAGTGTTGCCACTCCCACAAAGATGGGACTGGAGCATCTATTTTATGAGGAAAGACTGAGTGAGCTGGGCCTGTTTAGTCTAGAAAAGAGAACACTGAGAGGAGATCTGATCAATATGTACAAATACCTGTATTTGTACATACATCAGTATGTACAAGGAGAGAATGTATGGAGGATGGGGCCAAAGTCTGCTCAGTGGTGGCCAGTGACAGGACAAGGAGCAATGGGTACAAACTGAAACACAGGCACTTCCTTCTCCATGTGAGGAAGAACTTCTTTAGAGCACTGGAACAGGCTGCCCAGAGAGGTTGTGGGCAGATCTTCTCTGGAGATCTTCCAAATCTGCCTGGATGTCACCCTGTGCCCCGTGCTCTGGGTGTCCCTGCTGGAGCAGGGGGGTTGGACTAGACGATCTCTAGGGGTCCCTTCCAACCTGAAGCATTCTGTGTTTCTGTGATCCATTTTGTTATAATGCTGCCTACTCCTTAATGCCACTGGCAGGACTATGGACTAGGTAACTTCTGAGGTCCCTTCTAATGCTATTTTGCTATGGCCTATATCCTCCTAACTTCCCCAAGCAACTTACTTCACTGATTCACTACATTTGTTTTGGTTAGTTTTCCCCCGGTCTAACATACTAACGTCTCTGCCTTTCTTCAATTCCTTTCCTTTTCAGGCTGTCCCTACCAGATGTGAAAAATAGAATATTCCGTTCTCTCTGCATCAACTCTGTATGTACTTGAAGCCTGATATTTTGTCTTTCTTTGCATTTCTCTTCCTTGCGTTACCCTCACTTCCCCTTCTACTATTTATTTCAATATTTCTTATTATTTCATGTTTTTTAGACCTCTCTTTCAGCTTCTGGGCTCTCCAGTTGGTCCCTGATTTTCTTTAAGTATGGCATGCAAAAGTGGCTCCAGCTGAGCCACTGCAAGCAAAGCAGAGAACCAGTTATTGATTCTTGTCTCAGATGCCTTTCTCTTTTTGCAGATGTGTGCATGCCTGCTACCTTACATATGGTTCTGATATTCTGTCATCAAGTACATGGTATAGTTTATTATAGTTATTCAAACTATTTAAAATTCCACAATAAATAAAAGCACACCCACCAGCACAAAAACTGCAGTCTTCAATTTCAGCTTGCATTTGAGTCTTGCATTTGAGCTCTTCAAAGTCAAACTGCTCTTTGAAATGGACTGTCTCAGCTCATGTCGAGTGTATGAAAGCGTGTCTGTGTGATGGATGTTACTGTTTAACAAGAAGCTAGAAACCAAATGGGCTGAGAACTTGGTTCCATTTAAAACTATGCTAAAATGCAGTTGGCCTGGGTTTCTAACCAGCAGACCTTGCTCAAACGATTCCTTAGCTGAAGATGCAATGTATTCATGCCTGCATCAGCTGTAGATTTATGTTTTATTGATGTAAATTAATTATGTTACATTTTATATGATTATGTTTTGCAAAATTCCAAAGGATGGAGTTTTGAAAGATTGCATATTTTCCAAAGTAAAAAACAGCTGGACAGACTTTTCTTCAGTTATTGGCATTATATCATGACAACCAAAACAGCATTCCATAAATCTTTCTAATACCCTTCATGAAGATCAAGATTTATTTTTAAATACAGATAACACTGACATATATGGCACATAAGCATTGCTCCTTCTGATTTAGAGATGTATGTCACTTAGTCAAAGCACTTCTAATGAACTCTCAATAAAATGCATAGAGATATGACAATGACAGAATAGCTGCTATATTCTAAAGGACTTAGAACCTAAACAGGACTTGTAAAGAGTAGGTTCATGGAATATATCATACAAAGGTACTAGGAAGACAGTTAGTTGAGGATATTTTGATGGATCATATTAAAATAAATAAGTAATATTAGAAGTATAGCGTATTTCCTCTTTGCCTTGAAATTCTTAGTCAGTGGATTTCCTGCCATGATGAGGACGGACAAGATGAGTGGGACTGTCCCCAGGGTAGGAGGTAGCCCTCATGCAGCACAGCACCTCTCTGGCCAGTGCAGGGAGATGTTGGTCCTCTTTTGCTTGCTGTGTGTAGAGACCTCTTGCTCAAAGTCCTGCAAATCACTGTGCCAAGCAGCAGAGCTGCAGATTTCTCCTCTACAGTGTTTCTGTTTCTCCTCAGTGTTTCTACTCAACACTGGCTGTGTTGAATGGATGCATCACGTCAGAGGGCGGGAAATGGAAAAGGGTCTTGAGAAAAAGACAGTGCAGTTACTGAAAGGAAAAGTAATGAAGATTGTTGGCATCTAAATTAAACAGAGATGTTGTCCAGTCTGGATAGACTTTGAATGAATCTGAACATCTCCTCACCATACAGACAGGCTGTAAGACCAAAGTGGAGTGGAGACGCAGGCATCTCTCTCATGTCTCCCTTCCTGGACAGCTAATCCACCTCTCCACATTCTTCCATGAAATTGCAAATTCATTAGACTTGCCACTAGTGATTTGAGGATGCAGTTTGATTCAAGAGGAAGACAAAGAGCTTCTTAACTCCCATTGTACTGAAAGTTATGATAAGGAAGAGGAGCTGTCATTTTTATAAATGCTAAATGCAGGTTGAATGAAGAGGAAGGTCAGTTTTGAGTCACTGGCCCCGGATATGTGAGTGAACGGACTTGACCACCTAAGGAGACAAAGTAAAACAAGGGAAGGTGGAGGCGAAAACTGTACATAGTCAAATGACAGGAAAAGTGGGGAAGAAAAAGACTTGCTAAAGGAAATTACAAATTAAAGGTCAAAGTTACTGAAGAACAGGACAGAGTTGTGAAAGTCCAAAAAGGACCATGTGTCTGCACTAAAAAAAGCAGAATTTCTAGCACTAGTGAGAGTTTCAGAGAACCTGAAGAACAGTTTTGGTGACACAAAGGGGACAGATTAAATTAAACTAAAGACAGAATAAAGGATTGTGAGAAGGTTAGTAGAAAATAATGTGAAAAAGAGGCACCAAAACAAGCAGGCATGGGAGCAGTTGCTTTTAAAAGCAAAGTTAACACTGTAGTTTTACCAGGACCCCGGTAAACTCCTGATCCATTTTTTCTCCTGATTTCTCCTTGTTATTTGGACTACAACCATACACGTGCTTTGAAAAAGAAATGCATGGAATTAGATTGAGGATCCAGCAATACTCTAAAGTTAAAAATAAAGCAAAACAAGACAGTAACTACTTTTTTTTTTTTTTTCTGGAATTAAAATAGCATACTGTTCTTTCTCTCTCTGCCTGCTGCCTATGAATAACATTTAGCAACAGCTATTCTGGTCCTTTGCCCAAGCGTATACTGAGACCAGTGATAGCTCTGCAGTAAGAAAAGCATTTAAAAAATTCTGTCAGACTTAAGCAGATGAAAAAAGCTAAAGTTCATCAATAAGAAAGATATGATAAAAGAGGGGGAAGAAAGGTTATTATAGGGCACTATATTATTCTTATTCTAGGAAACTGATCATACCACAATTCTGATTTGGTGTAGGAAAATAACTTCACAGCAAACTGAAAAAAAAATAAGCCTTCCCACTCTCTCATGCTTTCTTGCAACCTCACCACCTCATCTTCTGTCATCACATCTCCACCATTTAGATGATGGATGAAAGACTTGGGTGGATTTTTTAGAATCTGATCTTCTAGGAACCTTACTGAAGTATCTTGACATATTGGACCTTGCTACAGTTTCAGACTGAAATAGTGGTAAGTGTCCCTGCCTTACACCATTCTGTTTAGTCATAATTCTATGGAATAGGCCTTCATCTTTTTTTTTTTTCTATTAACAGATTTTACCAAAAATGATTGACCTTGTGTGTCTTTGCCTAATTAAAGACACAGTCTTTGAGGAGCCAAAATGGGGATACACCAGCATACACCAGGCTGGCTGCTGCTGAGGTCAGTGGAGAAGTCAGTCCCAGAAATGAGTGGGGTTCATGAACAGGCCCTTATGCTTAGGCACGGCATGTTCATGTGAGCATAGCTGTGGTGGCTCAGACAGTTTTGGTGAGGGTTAAGAACCGTGAGTGGAAAATTAGAGTTTTCAGTTCAGAAGCTGAAAATGTATCACATTTTGATTTAAAATTTAGTTTCTACTTTCAAGAATTTATTCAGGGACTTAGAAAACCCCTTTCCTGTAGAACGTTTGGGACTGGTTAACCAGCAACAGATGGCAGCAAAAGAGAACTTGATAAGGAAACTGGAATAAACCAGGGTTCAGAGGTTTCACAGAGCCATGGAAAATAAAGCATTAAGGTTAAGAAATAGCTCCTAACTAAAGCTCAGCCACCACTTCTTCCTCCACCTGCCCTCAAAGGAGTTATATCCAGACCAGGATCCCAACTGTAAATGATTTTATCTGGGTCACAGTACATATTTTCAGAGAATGTTGTTTATACAAAGGTCCAGAGAGTCAGGAAGTTTAACTTCCTCAAAACGATATGAAAGAATTGCAGAGAGCATGGATGGGCTGAGAAGCATGCGGGAATGCAAAGACTTCAGAGATGGCCTGGACTTAGAGGCTCCAGGAGCAAATGAGCTGAGGTCTGCAGAAGCCGTGCAGAAAGTACAGGAACACATTTCTCTGCTGGGAGAGAGCTGGCTGTGATCTGCTACTGCTGGCAGATGGAACTTCAGCCTCAGCTGGCAAACTATCAAGCTTTTTTAAAAAATAGTAAATTGCCTTGGCAATGACCGAGAAACCAACTGCAATGCTGGAAGAAGAAAAACCACATGCTCTGACGGCTGAGCGGTTCATGACCCCTGCTCATAAGAGAAAATGAAAGGTGGTAGTGGTTGGTGACTCACTTCTGTGAATAGCAGAAACATCTATTTGTTGATATGACCTAACACTTATGGAGAGGTGTTGCCCAAATCAGAGCTATCTTATGAGTTTGCCAAGACTCATTCAGCCATCTGACACCTCGCCCATGCAGCTCATTCACTTAGGAGCTAATGCTCCAGGAACAAGCTAGAGAAAGTTGTAAGTAACAGCCAGGCCCCTGGAACGATGATGAAAGAACTGGAGCCTCAGCTGGTGCTCTTATCAACGCTCTCAGTGAGGGTAAAAGCCTTAACAGGGACAGGCACATCCTGGAGATAAATATATGGCTATACAGATGGTGCAGCTTAGAGGACTAGGGTTTCCTGAAACGGGGAGGAGGTATTCATAATAGGGTCATAAGAGGGACGAGAAGGAAATGACTGAATCAGTTGTAGATATGTGTAAAGTATTTTGCCTTATATGATGCAGGAAGCACATGTTCACTCTTAGATCTGGAATCTGGTGGGAGACAGACCTGTTCAAAGTCTCCAAGGTAATAATAGAAGGAGAAAAGGGCATCTTTGGGGAAAAAAAAATACAGCAGGATGCAGAAAATGCAAAGCTGGGTATGTTTTATTTAATTTTAGACACTTTATAGTTAGACATCTAATTTGACCTAATCACGTAGGTTCACATTAGAAACGGTCTCTTCCACCTGCATTAGACTACTATTTTAGAATAGAAGTATTGCCTCTAGAGAAGTCTATCTCTTCACATTAACTATGAATGAAATCTAGAGAACAAGCTGGCCAAGATGATTAAGGTTAGATGAAATTTCAGTGTACGAATCAGATGCTACTGTACAAGTTTTTAAAATGTGCTGAGTGGAAATTAAACCTTTTCTGTATTTGATTCTGACCAAAACGGATAAAATGACTGAGAATGGTAATGGCCAGATACCTTAAGGAAGATGGGCAATAGACCTGATGATTCTTTGAAATGGAAGAGAAGAGAGCAGTGGAGAGAGGACAATGGACTATCAGAGACCAGACTTCCATCGCTCAGTGGACTGGCAAGCGAAAACTATAAATGTCACCTTTAGCAAAGAGAGTCCAAGGGAGTTAGCAGTTACTTAAATTGAAGCACAAGAAAGATGAACAGCAAAGTATGAGGAAGAGTGACCACTGAAAATATTGATTTTACTATTCTAGTTTGAAGGAGCTCATGCTTTATCCAAGACTTGCAAAAGAGAGCAAAAGAGACTCCTTTCACTCTCTCACAAACTTCTTCCTTCCTTCCATCTCAGTCTCCTTTTGTTTATAATGAAAACTCATCCTAGTTTTAAGCAGCACCTCAAATGTACTTTACTAATTAGTGTATGAATTTAACACCGAGGAACAAAGCTTGATGAACTCTTCAGGATTTCACTCTTAAGAAAGAGATAAGTATGAAGTACAAATTAGTCTAGTTGTTAATGGTAAGATTTAAGAATAGGACAATATCAAGGGTCAATGTCAGAAGGATCAAAGCACAAAATGAAATACAGCAAGAGTCACAGTTCTCATGACTGGTACATGGCCATGGATGGCTTCAGGCTTTTCGGGAAGGACAGGCCAGAAGGGTGAAGTGGCAGAACAGCTCTTTACATGACAGAGCAACAGGAATGTGTGGAGCTTAGCATGGGGGAGGACGAAACTCAAGTTCAGAGCCTGTGGGTGAGGATTAAAGGGCAGGTTAACAGGGGTGACCCTGTGGTGGGTGTTTACTACAGGCTGCCTGACCAGAAAGAGGAGGAAGATGAGGCCTTCTACTGGCAGTTGCAAGAAGCCTCATGATCACAGGCCCTGGTTATTATAGGGGACTTCTTCTACCATGATGTCTGCTAGGATAATCATAAAGCCAGGAACAGACAGACAGTCCAAGAGGTTCCTGCAGACCATCTCCATCATCTTCGAGAGGTCATGGAGAGCGGGGGAGGTGCTGGAGAACTGGAAGAGAGCCAACATCACCGCAGTCTTCAAAATGGGCAAGAGGGAGAAGCTGAGAAACTACAGGCTGATCAGCCTCAACTCTGTCCCTGGAAAGGTGATGCAGCAGCTCATCCTAGAGAGCATCTCTAGGCATGTCAAGGAAAATAAGGTGATTCGCAGGAGTCAGCTTGGATTCACCGAGGGGAAGTCATGTTTGATGAACCTGATAGCCTTCTATGATGGGATGACAGGTTGGATGGATGATGGGAGATCTGTAGGTGTTGTCTACCTTGACTTGAGCAAGGCTTTTGACACCATCTCCCATAATATCCTCATAGGAAAGCCCCGGAAGTGTGGACTGGATGAGTGCACAGTGAGGTAGATTGAGAACTGGCTGGATGGCAGAGCTCAGAGGCTGGTGATAAATGGGGCCGAGTCCAGTTGGAGGCCTGTGGCCAGTGGTGTCCCCCTGGGATCAGTACTGGGTCCAGTGCTGTTCAATTTGTTCATCAGTGACTTGGATGATCTGCGGATGATACCAAGCTGAGTGGAGTGGCCGACACTCCGGAGGGCTGTTCTGGCATTCAGAGAGACCTGGACAGGCTGGAGAGTTGGGCAGAGAGGAACCTCATGAGGTTCAATAAGGACAAGTGCAGGGTCCTGCACCTGGGCAGGAATAACCCCAGGCACCAGTGCAGATTAGGGGGTTGACCTGCTGGAAAGCAGATCAGTGGAGAGGCATTTGGGAGTCCTGCTGGGCAACAAGATAGCTATGAGTCAGCAGTGTGCCCTCATGGCCAAGAAGTCCAATGGGATCCTGGCTGCATCAGGAGGAATGTTGCTAGCAGGTCAAGGGAGGGGATCCTCCCTTGAGGAGCAGGGAGGCTGGACTAGATGACCTCTGAGGTCCCTTCCAACCTTAAGCATTCTATGATTTTATGATCCTACCTCTCTCCTCAGCTCTAGTGAGGCCTCACCTGGAGTATTGCGTTCAGTTCTGGGTCCCCAGTGTAAGAGGGATATGGAGCTTCTGGAGAGAGTCCAGTGAAGAGCAACAAAGATGATCAAGGAGTATCTCTTGTGTGAGGAAAGACAAAGTGTGCTGGGCCTCTTTAGCCTGCAGAAGAGATGGTTGAGAGGGAATCTGATTGATATATATAAATATCTGAAGGGTGAATGTAGGGAGGAATGGGCTAAACCCTTCTCACTGATGGCCAGTGATAGGACAAGGGGTCTTGTCCAGCCTATAGCCACCCTATGCCATGTGATCTAGGTGTCCCTACTTGAGCAGAAGGATTGGACTAGATGATCTTCCAACCTTATACATTCTGTTTTTCTGTGAATTCAATTGTATACTCTTTGGCAAAGAAAACGTGTGAAAGGAAAGAAGAAATGGTTATGATCTTGAAGCTGTAGTTGCAGAGAGGAGAGGAACACAGTAAGAAAACATTTTGCTTAAAGTCCTTGTTTAGTTGATTTTAACTCATAAACCCAAATGGCAAATGTGTATGACAAGTTCCTGAAAACGCAATGTTTAGCTGCAGTTTATGTGCTGTAGACAAAAAGAAATTATGTTACTTCTCTGAATAATAAAAAAGTTGATATTTTGCATTAATTGAAAAGAAAATAGAGATACTTCCCTACTTTTACAGTAGCAAATAAATCAAAAAACAAATTTCAGTTTTAATTTCTGTGAGACTGCCTTGCCTCTTGCCTTTTTAATACATATTTTAATTCTAGTTTTATCTATAGTAAGGATCATTTTAAATTTTATCATGCACATTTGAGAAGAATTTGCAGTCCAGAAAGGGCTTCACTGATTTTATTTATGTACTCCAAGTAAAAGAAATTAAAAAAAAAAAAAAACATAAAAAAACACCAAGGTTGTATTTTATATTTATGTCTTCAGAATCTATTATTATATAAAATTATAACTGACATCTAACTGCCCTGTTCCATTTACATGGTAGATGTGGAAGAAAATATCAAAAACAATTCTACAGCAGTCATGGTAGGTAACAGAATTATTTTTTTTTTGTTTTGTTTTGTTTCATATTTGATGTTAAATATGGAGAAAAGTATTTCCTGGTATTTGTTTGTTTTTTTTTTTTTTTTTTTTTTTTTTTTTTTTTTTTTTTTGGTGAGCATTACAATTCTACCTAATGAAAATTTAGCACTCATCAACCAATCAAGAAGATAACCTGGATGGATTAAAAATAGAGGAAAAAATTATTATGTAGGTGTTTTATTGCGCACATTAGAAATTTAAAGGCATTGATTTTAGAACTATTTTCAGTGAAAAAAAAAAGATTATCTCTCACATAGAATCTATTTTTGAAACAAAATGAGGCTTAGTCTAGGAAAAGTCAGTCAATGACACATAGCTGTAGTCATCCAACTTTTACTACCTACAACCATTTCCTTATTATTTATTTCAACTGAGCATGTCTAACTTCTTGAGTGCAATATGTACAAGATCTGAACTTTGATTCAGTTAAATGTTAGTTCTTCCTTTGGGAAAGCAGATTTCATCTGCTGTTCTCCATGGTAAATCTGTTCCATGTAAATAATCAATGGCAGTAAACATGAAGTAAATATGTTAGGTAAGCTTAAAGTCTGCACAGATTTTTTATTACTCGTGGACCATTGCAACAGGAAAAGACTGTGGAATAGTTTGACTGGATAAATCCGCGCTGCTTAGCAGTGCACATAGATCTAGAATACCGATCACATCTCGATCTCAGGAATATTTCAGGGAAAGCATGAGAATAATACAGTCTGCATAATACTACTTAATAAAGCCATCTGTACCAAAATCTGGAAAAGGTAGGTACTACTGCAACACTTCAGAGAAAACCCTGTCCAGCCTGGAAGCTATTCCATGCATCTAAATCTCTCAGGCAACTTTAGTGGTTTAAGAAGATTGCCAAGTGCTTTTAAGGCAGATGTCTACCTCCAGGTATCTACTAGCTAGTATGCATTAGGTCAAAATAGTCAAAAATTCATAGAAAGATTCACAAAATCATAGAAGAACTGGCATAGGAAAGGGCCTCTAGAGATCATCTAGTCCAAATCCACTGTGCTAGAGCAGTTTGCTCACAACTGTCTCCAGTCAAATTTTCAATGCCTCCAAGGATGAGGTTCCACAACCTCACTGGGCAACCTAGTCCTTCTGGACATTCAGTGTTGTCCCCACCTTCAGAGTATTTTTTTCTTAAGCGGAATCTTCTATGATTCAATTTGTGTCCATTGCCTCTTCTCCTGACTCAAGACACCACTGAGAAGAGACTGGCTCCATTGTTTTTGCTTCCCTGTTAGTTATTTATATACACTGATAAAATCCCCTCTGAGCCTTCTGTTCTCCAGGCTAAACAGATACATCTCCCTCACCTTAGAAAGCATCACAGATGCTCTCTGTTGTCCTTGTGGCTCTTGGTCGACTTGTTCCAGTAGCGCCATGTCTCTTGCGCTTCACCCAACACTTTAATATGGTCTCACTTGGACTGAGTAGAGGGGAAGGACCACCTTCCTCAACCCACTGGCTATGCCCTATGCAGCCTATGTTGGCTTTCTTTACTGCGAGCTCATTCCTGACTCTTGTGGTCAATTTTCTAAGCTACCAGGTCGCTCTCTCTAAAGCTGCTTTCCAAATAGCCATCTCCCAGTCTGTAGTGGTGCATGTTGTTTCTCTTTCCATTTCCTCAGCTTCCTGACATTGCTATGAGTCCATTTCTTCATCACAAATATCTGGTGCATCAGCTACTTCTCCCAGTTTTGCATCCACATGATTGATATTGTGGATTTATGTGCAGTATTGCACACACATACATAAACATATTTACTGTGTATTAGATTATACAGACTATGTACAAATTTTTATACATTGGTGTCTGTATACGTGGAGATAAACATGTGGTGGGCTAGATAGGTACCTGGGACTTTAATAGATTTTAGGTAGATGTGTCTTATTTAAAACACATTTTAGAAACTGTTGGTGCCATCCATGTTCCGCAGAGGACGGAGAGAAAGAAATATATTTTTGGATGCTGAGCCCCCTCACTGAGATTTGCAAGTGACACAAGGACAAGGACAGCCACAAGAGAAACAGCTCACCACCAATCTTCTAGTCCCAGCAATTCTTGAGACAAACTTGAGTTTGTTGAAGGTAAAAATGATGTTCAGTGAAGCAAATGAATATTGTTTGCAATCTGGCTAGGTCAAGCACATATATTTGGACAGCAAACTACAGTAAAGTTAGTATTAAAATGCCTCTTAGTCCCTACCCAGTGCAGTGTGAAAGCAAATCTTTTAAAAATGGTTTGCACATAAGAATTCTCCACATTTCTTAGGGTCAAATATTCAAAATTCAGAAGTTAGTCCCACTTTGATGAGCACTTTTAATAGAATGGTTCCTAAGCAGGCTTTTTTGAATGCCCCTTAATAAGTCATTCCAATCAACACCAAATCTATAAATAAGCTGTATTTAAGGCCCTCAGCAAAAGTGTTTGAAGATAACTGTGAAGCAGGAGGTAAAACTTGGGTTTATATAGAAGTAAATGTATGATTGAATTGAAAAGGGTTTAGAGATGAGATTTAGACAGATTGGACGGAAAAGCTATAGATGGGTAGTCACAGTGTAGAGATGGAGAGATGAAGAGATAGATACAGCAGATAGTTAGATTCTCATGAAATAGTCTTTCCGTGTTTGGTGCGCAGCTGCATAGCACCTGCCTGACATTTACAGCAGATAGCTTTTATTCATTTCATGGGATATTCATCAAAATGTGGTTGAGAGATGGAGAAAATTCCAAGTATGTGTCATCACTTTACTGGCTTGTGCAGCTGTTTCCTAAAGCACACAATGATGTTGTGTTGTTAAGGAAATACACTGTCACCCTGCTGAACAAATAAAGCATTTAGTTTTATTGAGTAAAATTACAATAATGATGGGAGATAATAGACTAAAAATGCAGTTTATTCAGTGAGAATGGACAAAAACCTTACTGTCCATGAAAAAGAATCACTCCATGTGCAGAAATAAAAATTGCATGATTTATTTAGCTAATATTAATATTTCAGCTACCTTTTTAATAATACTGATGTGAAATACTTACTGACATAAGTTTTGATTGAGGATGAGAACCTGCCGCATCTTTAGCAGGTGAACTCATAAGAGATACCAGAGCTCAAACTACAGCAACCAGATAGAAGACTATATCCATAGAGTCTGACAGCAAGTAATTATGCTGGGAAATGCACAAGTCTAAGATAGATATTTCATTTTATTTCTTCTGGGAAACTGAGCTTATAAATTTCTGAACATACTAAAGTCCCATGATACCTTTTTCCAGGAATAATCATATTCTTATTTTGCATCTCTCATTATAAAATACTAAATATATCTCAAAACCTTTTTATTTTCTAAAGCTTTATTTCACATATTTCTGATAACAATGGTTAGGATGAGCCAAACTATCTAAGCCATAACTGCATACAACTGTAGTTCTAGTTGGATGAGACTGTTTGGCACAGACAAATCCAGCCCAATGTCACAATATTTTATTCTGTTTCTTCAAATTTTTCAATCGTTAAAAAAAAAAAAAAAATCAGTAGTGAGGGGCAGCTGGGACCCATCTGCTCTTAATGGCTTCATTTGTAATGCTGCATCATAGTGTGTTGGTTTTTTTTTTTTTAGTTTTTGAACCTGTGTTTTTTGAGTCAGATTGGAATTAACCAAAACTTGAAGCAAAAGCTCAGAGAAAGATATAGGCCTTATGTGATTTATGTGTGAGATCATGCAAACTTAATTCATTTTCAAAATGAAATTCATGAACTTCACAAGCCTTGCATCAACCCTGTCACCAGCATCCCAAACATCTGAGCTGCCCATGCAGGGGTGGTCACCTGCCTTGCGTGCACAGGCGTGTGATGTGCTGTCCCTACCTGGCTGGTACCAGGCACTGTAGCAATGCTGGGAGGCAGGGGAGACAAAAAGAGGAAGGGGTCTCCATATGAGAGATATGGAAAAAATAGTATGGTGGAAAATAGTGAAAATAATAATGGTATGGAAAAATAGATTTACCATTTTTGCTATTTATTTTAAATTAAAAAAAAAAAAATCATGTACGAAGCTGCCACAGAGGGCTGAATGCTAAACCCCTGATGTAAGCCACAAGGATGATCTCTCCAGTCGCAGCTACAGTGACATGCAGTTACTGAGCCCATCCTGGCCATCTGTGGTGGCAGCTGAAGAAAGGAGTTGAGATGCGCTGTTGTAATTTATGGAGAAAGCTTCACAGCTCCCTGAGAGCCCTCACTGTTCTAAAGGCAGCATTAACCACCGCAACCACAAGCTTTTCTAACTTAAGCACTCAGTAGCATCCTCTCAGTAAAGGGATAGTGGATTCAATTTATAATGCAAACTGTCCATTCAAGCCTCCTGCAGCTAACTCACGAGGGGTGGAAGATTTTTGACTTTTTCCTTCAGAACAAAGTTGTTAAACTATGACCTCATGATGCCTCTGTCATTACTATGGCCTAGATCCAAAGGCAATTGAAGTCAACTCCTATTGACTTCAGCAGGCGTTGGAACAAGCCCTCTTCCACTTCAGCACAAGGCTATTTTTAATGAATCAAGACTGCCTCCTCAGAATCCGTTTTGGCCTTGAAAAATGGAATGTACTGTTGTGCTCGGAACAGAAATTCTCATCATGTTGCCTGGCTATGATATCAGGATGGAAGGGAAGATAAAAGCCTTTTCTTGGATCAAGCTGCTCCTGCAGGAGCTGCCTTTCCCCCTCTTCTAGTTGCTAAAAAAGTGGTACTATGATTTGCTTTTAGTGGTCTCATCTTTCAGGAATTAGAAATCCATTCCAGTGGAGGCGAGGGCGACCTGCACATACTTACACAGACACACACCTGCCTATGTGTGCACTGTTCTCTGTGCTTCTGCAGAGGCATTTTATCTTCATTGCCTAAAAACAATGAATTGCCTACTCAAAATATACAGGGCAGATTTCCCAGAAGAGTCCACTATCGTATTTCTTCACACAGACACTTTGTTCATTCCTTAAACATGTAGCAGAACAACTTCCATACTACTTTTTGTACTCAGAGGAGAAATTTTTTGACATTAGTGTTTTCATTTCTTCCTAAAGGGTCAAATAATTTCACTGTAACACAAATAGAAGATACCACTAAAAGAAAAAAAAAAAAAAAAAAGAGAGAGATGTTTTATTTGTTACTACAGAGCAGCTGCCCCAGCAATTCTAGAGAGTCCTAAAATAACTGGATTTTCAAGCATTCTTGTGTCACATTATGATGCATGAGAAGCAGCAGTAGCTTGTATTTCTGTGATTACTGACATGTGATAACTCATAAAGATAAAAAAAAAAATGTAAAATTGAAGAGTGATCTCTGACTTGAAAATTTGAAGTCTCAATAGCTCATAGCTTCTTTCATTTTATAATTTTAATTTCATAAGAAATGTGATGTGCTAATTTGGAATGAAAACACATTTCAAAATGCTAAGATTTCTTATTCAAAGTTCATTCCAATACTCAGATAGCTCTGAAATATGAAGACCTATATTTGAAACAGAAAGGTCTTTTCCTTGCTGAATATTAGTACAACTTATAAGAGGAAATATTCTGAACTTTCACTGAGTTCTTTGCATGGAAGTCACTACAGAAGTGGAAAGTGTTACAATAACAACAATAGTTCCAGACTCTGAGCCAAAATGAGCCAGGATACAGTAAGAGCCCAATCCAAAGCCCACTGGAGTCTATCAAAGTCCTTCCATTGCTTGTTGTGCAATTTGAATCAAATTGTGAGTTCCTCATGGTGACATCTGTGCATCCTTCGTTCATTGATGGATGTGGTGAAACTGTGCTGGAGACAATCACAGAGAGATGCCATTGCTACAAGATGACAATTTCCTGGCTTTGTGTGTTATTTCTTCAGTTTTTCATGCCATTCTTTGCATGTCATCATTCATCTGTTTCCCATGGCTTTCTGTTTCCTACTTTGATTTGTTTCTCTCACTTTTTTTCTTTCACAAGATACAGCAATAACATATTAAAACACTACTGTGGACAAACTTCATACTGTTTTACATTGTATTGTTTTATTTCTTTGCAACTATTGAGTTTTTTTAATTATTATTTTTATTTTATTACATTCAATAAAATACAGGTGAGAATGGTGGAACCCAAAATACTGTATTGCATTTGTGACAACCTGAAAAATAACACCTCCTCTCCTTCCTGTATGAAGTGGAAGTTTGAATCTTTTCCTGCCACTCCTCCATATGTAAATGCTGCTGCTATCTTACATTAGAAATATCCAGGGAAAAAAAATGAAAGTGCAGCTGTCTTTTTGCTTTTCACCTCATAGGAACACATATTAATAAGATTTTGTTCCATTGCTTTGGGAGTAGGGGAGAGCTTAGGTCCAGCTGGTCCACCAAACACGTGCAATATTGTGTGAGGTCAATCTATGTAGGGTTTGCATGAGTATTACTAAGCCTGACTACTGGTCCTCAGTGCACGTATTGTTCTGCAATATAATTATCCAGCTTGTAGCTAGCCTGAAGGGACTAAGGAATAATACAGTGCACACCTGGAGAACACTAACTTGCCAATATATCCTTGTAAATGTTATCTCCACTTTGATCTACACTAAGTAGGAGTAGGAGCAATTTATTTTTGTATAGGGTGAATGTATAGGTTTAGAAAGGGCCTCTGGAATCCGGAAACACCATAGAGATTTTGTGAGATGATTTCATTCCACTAAAAGAACAATAAGACAAAGAGAGTAGAGATTTAGTCCATTGACTTCCTAAGTAAACCTGACTTGGCAAATAACCTTGTCTACTATTTCTTTCCTGTCATAGAAATCTTTCCTTAAGCACAGCCCGGATATGTGCAGGGATAGCAAGTCTTGTCTCTAGCCAAAGAAGTCTCTCATTCTGCTTTAAATCCAGTCAATCAGGTACTGCTGGTGTGCCTATCACCTTGCTCTTTGGTTACCGCGAAGGAAATAAGGTTATTGCATCAGATCTTAATGTCTATAAATGTGTGTTCTGATGGAGGATTGATATAAGCTTTGGCATAAGTAAGGCTTTCCCTTACCAGCCTTATTGACTTATTGAATCTCATTTTTGTCTCAAAGTTTTTGTAACACAGATTCCATCACACACAAAATGAAAAGAAGAAACAGGTCCTCCCAGGTGCCCTCAGTTAGGCTCTGTCCATCCATTTTACCTTGGTTGTCCCTTAGGGCGTTTAACAAAGAACTGTGAAGGGGAGGGCTGCAGAAGGGCAATCAACCCTTTCATTCTTGTCTTTATAGTTGGCCTTTAGAGAAGCAAGCGATAGCCACTTCTTCCACTTATTAAGCAAAACTATATCTTTTTTATTTACCCACTGCCACTTGGTAATGATACAGACAAATAATAGAGCTCGAGTTTGGTAGCTTTGGTGAATTATGAAACACTGTATGAGCCATGAAGATTCACCCAGGTGTCTGCAGTAGGCAGTCTTAACACACCTCTGAATTTTCCTGAAGGTTTGGGACAGGTGCTATTGTAACTCCTATGTGAGGTCACATCGTGGGCTTTCTAATTCATTACACAGCAGAGTCAGGAGAGGTTTCGAGAGGTCTCCTTGTCCATCAACAGAATGCTTTTCCAGACAAATATTTGCTCAAAAGTCTGAAAACTTCTCACCCAGGGAAACCTCAATTTCTATTTTGTATAACTCTTCTCTACCTTAGTGATTAGCAAATCTTCATTTCCAATTTCATTCTCCCTTGTTGCAGTTTAAACACACTACTTACCCATCAGCAACAAGCAAAAGCTGTAATGCATTTTGTACTTGGAGCAGCATCTCTCTCCAAGGGAAAGGAAGCTCCTCAGATGAGCAGGATAGTGGGAAACAGAGTAAAAGAGCACAGAGCCCTCCCAAGATAATTTGCATATATGATTGGTTTAGCCAGGTCAAGTAGTTAATTTCAAGTCACTTTAAATCTTGTTTCATAAGGTAAAATGTTGTAGTTTAGGTTTTCAAAGGCTGAACATCTACGGATGTCAGTAATTGACTGGCAACTGAACATTTTGCAAGAGGAGACACTCAACACCTTACCAGTCCTTAGGAGGATTGTCCAAGATGAAGTGATGAAGAAAATCCCTTTGTTTTTGTCACACAGCCACTGAAGTCCCACTGTGCATCAGTGACAAAAGACGGTCATCCAGACAGTCAGGAATGGGGGTATTCTTTTCTAAAAACAAATTATTAATTGCTGGACTCAGCTTCTAGTGCAAAGAATTGCAATAATCATCCCCAAATGCTACACACATTTTCTTCCTGGTAGGCCACAAACTGCAGAATTCTTAAAATACTCAAGTGACTCAAGAAGAAATCATTTTTGTTTTCATCTTCTTCCCCAGAACTCATGAATTTGGATTAGAAAGGAAATTAAAATTCAAAACAGAAAAGGAAGAGGTGTTCTTCTTAGGTCTTACTACTTCAGAAATAATATTACTGGCCATAGCCTACAGATTTAGGGGATTATTCTTTCAAGCAAAAATGAATTGAGGATATAAGCATGAACCTTGAATTTAGCCAAAATACATTACAGAGGCAAGGCTTGCCAAAACTTTGTTAATGGTAACAATATGAGTTTAGGATCTATTTTCTTTGAACTCCATATTCATTATTAAAATAGCCTCTCAAAATCCCCAGAAACAGATAAATACTACTGATAAGTAAGTTCTGCAAACAGACAACACGTAAAAAATTATTATTGAAAACATTTTTGAATAAGAATGCATTGAAGCACTCATCCTTCATCATGATGTTTGAGTGTAATACATCCATCTATTTTAAAGTGACGAATTGTTCTAAAAACAAAGACATGCCAGAAACAATAAAACAAAGGGGACTATAGACTACTTATAAATATTCAAAGTGAAGACATATGGCTTCTGACATCAGTGTTCTGTGGTTATGTTGGAAGAGGGACACAGAAACTAGAGGAGAATGGAAAATAGGAATATTACCTAAACTGATAATGATTTAGACTGTGAATGTCCTAAACAGACCTTTTTATATAGGAGCTACATCTGGATATATGAAATTCTGAATTCTTGGCTGGGAAAATTTGTGTCTGCATGTCTGATGGATAGAAACAGCAACAAAGAAAAGAATTGCAAAGGTGGTCCAGTGTGCTTTCGGTGAATTTAGGTAAATTTGCTTCATAGAGGGCTCAACTTACAGTTTCTAATTAGAGACCAGCACACAAGAAACAAATAAGTCCACTTTGGAGAGATCTATTTCCTATAACAACTTTTGTTGCCTCAGCTGTCTTATTTGTAGACACTTCATTTTTATAAGATGTGCAAATGCGAGGATCATAGAACAAACCAATTCTCCTTCAGGTTCTTCCTGCAGTTTCTCACCACTGCTCTGTGAAAGGAATAAATGAATATCTCAGAAGAAATGAAGCACACAAAGTATGAATATTCAGAGTGTATTTGTGTGCATAAGATGAAGAGGGAGAAAAAAAAATGAGGAGGCAATGCTCCCTTGCAAATCTCTCTTTTAGACATATCTTCTCTGTTGCTATCTATATCCAAATCCCAAGTCTGTAGGATGAGAATTAGCAATGTTACCACCAAGAATTTTTGCTTGCTATTGGTCCACTTCTAGAGCCACTGGATACTGTTTTGATGCGGGATCCTTTGTTTTATTTTGTTCTGCTTACTCTGGAAGTTTTTCCAAGGGGCCTCAGGATTGGCCTGTTGAGCAGAAAGAAAGCAAAAGAAAAGAGAAATTGCTGGATAATAGAACAAGTAATCTTAATTTGCTGTATGAAAACACTTTGTGGTTGCCTTTTGAGACCATTTTCCTACTGCAGCATTTGCTGATAATATTTAATATATAATCCTTTTAGAAAGAAAGGATGGAAAAATCAGAGTTAGCAAATAAGCAAAGGTGTCATGCAGCAAGATGTTTGTTGAGTAGACACCAGGATCCTACCAGCAGGGCAGCATAAGCTGGGATCTAAAAACCCAGTCCCTGCAAGAAGCATCAGTTCCCTGCATTGCCTCCTGATGGAAACTCTTGATGGGTTTGTGGGGTCATTGTTCACATTGCCTGGCTGAGAAGCAGTGCCTCTGGCTCCTCTTAACTTCCTACCAACAAGATTACTTCTGATCTGTGAAAGAAAAATATTGACTGGTACAACATCCTTAAAGGGTTGCCAGTCCCCAATTTCCGTCCAGTGTCTGCCAAGGTCAAATTCTTCTCAGTTTCTAATTTAATTTCACTCAGTTTTCACTCCTCTGCAAGCGAGCAGTTTCCTATAGATATCTCTGAAGCATCTTCATTTATATCTACACAGCTCTTGTTAAAGATTAGGTGGTGATATTAAAATTATATCACATAGTTTATTGGTGTTCCCCGGCTGCTTGGATTTGCTCTGCATCCAGATCCAAAGCACAGCTTCTGCGGTGACCCTGACTGGAGTGTTGTATGAAGCAAATATATTTGTCTTCAGACGAGTGGCCGTGCTGGTGCTGCTGCAGTTTAAATGCTGTGCTAACAGTCCTAATTAGAACAAATTTGCATAATAGATGCAAACTAGCCTCAATATGCACTTCTTTACTGAGATAGCTTAGTAAATTCAATAATAGTATGCTTTTATATAGATATTTTATGAAATAGAGTATATGTAGCTTTTCACACAAGCATTTTAACACCTGTTGTGTTTGCATTTGGTTCTTTTTCTCTCTTAGTTTGTATTTGCATTTTTATTTTAATCACTCCAATTTTTTTTGAATAAATAACAGTGTTCTCCTGTATTCTGCTGGATGCCTGTCTATTAACTCTTTGACATTTTTTCACTGCCCCTCCCTTGAATCTGATCTCCAAGTTTTCAGTTCACATGACATTGCCCACACCCAGTATACTGGACCTCTACCTCTTTCCTACTTCTAATTAAGCATGGATTAAACAAACATATTCTACTTAGTTGACTATGTAGTCTCACTGTCTTGATTACTAAAAAGATTTTTTCAGAAGTGAGGAAGTGGCATTCAGGAGTATGCTTTTAGAAGAGCAGGATTATCTGTCAGCATCCCAGGTCCTGCTTCTGGACAGGGCACATTAAAAAGCACCTGGGTATCCTCATGACTGTATACAAAAAGCAGGTAGTCATTTAAAGTAATATTCAGAATAAATTGCAGCAGGCATTTATGGAATTTGTCTTCTTTAATATTGTTATGGATGATTTGGATGAGCGAATTGAGTGCGCCCTTGGCAAGTCTGCAGGTAACATCAAGCTGGGATGAAGAGTTGACCTGCTTGAGGGTAGGAAGGCTCTATAGGGGATCTGTACAGGCTGGATTGATGGGCTGTGACCAACTGTGTGAGGCTCAGTAAAGACTGATGGATTCTTGTCTGCTGCAAGGCACAAGTGCTACGCTGCTTCATGAGTTGCATTATGATCATGTTGGATGGCTATAGGGTCTGTATAGGCTTTCCTGAGGAGGCTGCTGGAAATACTTGAGGTCCATTTAACAAAATGGTGAACAAGTCTGAAGACCATTGTAAATCATAGTAGTACATTAAAATAATCTAAAAATATCTAATTACTTACAGTACTTAATTTAAACAGGATTTTCCTGTCCCACATATAGACACAAGCCCACATCCACAAAACATATGAAGCATGAGCAAGAACAATGAAAAGAAAAACTCTGGATCATTACAGTAAATATATAGAGACTAAATTTAACAGCACTGTGCAGTAAGTCAGAGTTTGGTTCAGGCCTTTATTCCTAGGACTGTGGAGAACAGGCAGGCAAGTGAATTCATCAGACTCTTAGTGAGTCAAAGCTCAGAAACACAGCAGTATGGATGTCCCTGACTAGCAAACTTTAACGAAGCAGTCAAAGAAATATCCTGGGAAATAGTAACAGCAAAGTAAATGTATATTAATGCATTTTTTTCCATTAAATTAGACACTTCAGCTTATGAAGCACTTCAGCTTAAGCGGTATACTCTATGTTTATGTTTGCGTGGATGGTTCTTATCATATCGCCCTAATCGTTTTTTAACTGCTGTACCAGATCTAGACAAAGTTATCTGTGGAGAAGCAGTCTGAAAGACATTAAGATCATACATGTCACAAAAAAATAGACACTGGGATGATGGCAAGGGGCTCTCTTAGTGCTTCTAATGCAACAAAGGCTGCAGTATTAGCTCATATCATATTAGAGGAGTCTCTATAGAGAAAAACATGATCGCAAGAGAGTTTGTGAATCTCCAAAGGCAGATGAACATTTTCTTCTCATTTGTGATCAGAGGATCTAGCCATGCAGCACAGTCCACTGGAGCTGTGGACTCCATGGGTTCTGCTGCTTATTGAATTGCTTGCTCATCTATTGCTAAAATGAAATTTGCATTGCCATGGCAGGGGACTGACCTCAAAAGTTGAGCAGGTTGCTCAGGCCTTGCCCATTGTGATCTTTTTTGGAAGCTGCCTCATGAAAGGGTTGTTTATTCACCACTAGGCAATCATTTCTGTATAGTGCAGAACAGGAGCAATGGGAATGTGCTGCAGGGTAACCTCAGTCTTCCCCGGCCTTCCTGGCAGCTGCGGTCATTTCACAGAACACAAACTACATTTGCAGATGGAGCTTTGAAACAGCCTTGCTGGTACGTGGTCATGTGACAGGCTTGCAGAGCTGGCTTTCCACGCTATCTAATGGTTAAAAAATTAAAGGTAAATTTAGCCTTTTATATTTGAAAATATATGCAATACGTGACTCTTAAGTAATGCAAGCAGAAGAAAAAAAAATACTGAAGTCAGGGCTTGGAATTTGAATGAAC
The DNA here is from genome assembly GCF_003342845.1 of Nothoprocta perdicaria. Classification (NCBI taxonomy): domain Eukaryota; kingdom Metazoa; phylum Chordata; class Aves; order Tinamiformes; family Tinamidae; genus Nothoprocta; species Nothoprocta perdicaria. The sequence goes on from NW_020455093.1 coordinate 4,532,122, forward strand.
AAGCGAAGCACCTGTTAAGCTGGAAAGCCTAATTGAATTTTCATTGAGTTCTTGTTATGTGCCATCAAAGTGTCTTTCAGGCTAAAGTGTCACCATATTAAGGCAGGTATAGAACATTTCTCTGATGAAATACATCCCTATATCTGATTGCTAGGTTCAGAATTCAAATCTTTTTAGAGAAACTGCTAACATCAACATTCATTGAGTTGTTCCTATTAAAAAGAACATGCCTTATTTTACCCATGAGATTTACCAATGTTTAACAAGATCTGTTTCTCTTATTCACTTACTGTCTTTCCCTTTCCTTTTGAATCTTGTTTTGTCTCCTACTCTTATTGTAGGAGACTCCTACTCCTACTCCTTATCTTATGTAATTTGAAATTACAATTCCTACTGACAATTTGTTGCCTGTTCAAATTAGTGACCACAAGATGTACCCATCAAAGATGGAAGAAGTCCTTAGTAGCAAAGGATTCCATTGATCTTGTTTTGGAAAAAATAAAATCACATGGTCAGGATAAAGCCAACATCTAATATAAGTAGAGGCCATCTTGCCTGGATTATAATTCATTTTGAATTCTTTCTGTTGCCATGACACCATGCATGAAAAGAAATAAGCCAGGCATTGTGTGCCACTCAAGAGCTTGGTGGAATTTGTTTTTTCTTATATTTAAAGTAGCTAGAAAATTCCCTTTTACTGGAGTTTTTCTATCAAGTGGTAGAGGGACAGAGGTCAGATACATTTTGAAGTCTTGCTTGTTTAAGAAAATAATAATAAAGATTCAGAAATATATACTAAAATTGCTTGCTTCTTCACAGAATCACAGAATGTTTAAGGTTGGAAGGGACCTCAAGAGATCGTCTAGTCCAACACCCTGCTCCAGCAGGGACACCCAGAGCACGGGGCACAGGGCGGCATCCAGGCGGGTTTGGAAGACTTCCAGAGAAGGAAACTCCACAACCTCCCTGGGCAGCCTGTTCCAGGGCTCTGTCACCCTCACAGTGAAGAAGTTCTTCATCATATAGGGATGGAACTTGCTGTAACTTCTTCTCCTGGCAAATCAAGTAATTGTTTTTTCTAAGCTATGTGAACTATTCTTACTTAATGTAGTCTCTACAACCATCCCTTCCAGTCATTTTAGGAGTAGAAATTAGCTAGAGCACAGCTCACTACCCACACACCCATGGCACAAACCTTACAGTCTTCTATAGCTCTTCAGAGATGCTAGAAGAGGATGAGGCCTTCAGGGTGGAAAAATGTAACTAAATAGGCACACCACACAGAACACATCAGAGAGTAAGGTAAGTTTTCTTAAAAATCATGCTCTGAGTGCTTTTATGAACTTTAAAGAGACTATGATACCTTTCTTTAAACAGAAATGATTTTTCTTCTCTTACCAACAGGCTGTTAACCTCTTGTATCAAGGAGCTCTTTTAGTTCACAGTGTTTCACATATGTGGTTGTTGAACTGTTTGAAGTATAAAGTTCTATAAAAACCTGCCATCACTAGTTGTTTTATTGGCAAGTCTCACCTGACTCAGGCTCCCCGGTGGAGGGTGACAACAGCCTTTGCTTGGAGCAAGGCAACAACAATACTAAAGCCATTTTCATAGGGGCACCACCTATTCAGAGACGAGCATCTCTACCAAGATGACCCCAAAGTTGGAGTAAAGAAAAACACAGTCTGCCTAGCCAAAAGAGCTGTCATAATTTTAATAGAAAAGTGCAGCCGGGCTCTGTATTTGCAGTTATCATCAAAATCCATCCTTACATAGTAAGTGTCCTGAGAGCCGTTAAGGTATGGTGTGATTTAAGGCAGATGTTGCTGGACACCAGGTGTTTCCTGGCTCCCTTTGCCTTGCAGGCCAGGGCCTCTGTGGCTCAGGAACAGCTACCTCAGGCACAAGGGCAGCAGCTGTCACAGGAAAGTGTTTGCACCCTAAAGAGCCCTTTCAACCTAAGGGAGCCTTGGGATGACTTTAGGTATTGTAGTTTCTTTCGTTGTTTTGTTTCTTCCCACAGCCAAATGGCACTCAGAAAATTGTGAGGATAGTTGCCTTAGTTTCATCCCAGATGAAAAGGTGTCTCAGGGGGTTCAAAAATGCTTCCATAAAGATCTAAATTTAATCCAATTGCAATCTTTCTGTTTCTCTTACCAAGCCCCAGCTGTAAGGACAGAGTAGACATTGCCTGCAGAGCCTGCAGTTCACCATGTCTTTAGATCAAAGATAGGATCAAGGGCAACAATTGCTAGCAATGCCACCAGGCACTAAACTCTTTCATCTTGTGCAGCTCCTTCATTGCCTTTCCTTCTTTCTCCTATCCACAATCTCTCTGCTTTCAGCTCCATCCTGTAGGAAGCAATGAGCTGGCCACACATCTCTCAGGAGCCTTCCTTCAGCACGCAATGTTCTGCACCTGGAAACCATACCTAGATGCTGGAAAGACAAAGCAGTGCCTTCAAGCTGGAAGCATATTGCTTTTAAGGTCTCCTGCCTGCTATCACTCAATCAATGCAGACAGATGGGGAAATCTTATAAACAACATACTGTGGTATGACAGGAGCAAAGTGTTAGCTGTCTGGTAAGACACTGACACTATCCTGATCCTCTAACAGTACGACTTTGCATATTTGTGAGGTCTTGAAAAAGAAAAATGGATCCAGCTGAAAAACATGCTCCTAACATCCCAGCTGAAAAACATGCCCCTACCATCCCAAACGGGCTGTAACTAGAATGGACCAGAAGTTTGCTAGAGTTCCATGGAAGTTTCACCGAGAGATGGTGGCAGCCGGGACAGCACATTCATGTTTTCTTGAAAAGTTAGGGTTTGTGCTAGTGTTGACAGGATCCTGAGGCATACTTCTAGGCCACAAAAAATGCAAGAAACTAATTTTGCAGTTTGCTTTATTCAGATATACTTTGCAGAGGGAACTTTGGAACATGCGCAAGTAGAGTGAGGTAAAGGCAGAAGGACTCAGTAACCATCCATTGCAGCTTGCCTTGTCTGCCAAACACGTTGACTGCTAAACGGATGGTTACAGTTATTGTTTGGACAGTTGTATTGTTTCTGCAGAACATCTGTATTGAGGAATACAGATACGACAGCAGGCGTGGGTAGGAAGGGAGAAGAGAACAATTTGGCTCAACTACAACATCCGTCAATTATAAAATGCAGAGAAGATGAAATGCTATTAGCCAATACATAACGTGTTTTGAACCAACTGATTTTTTTAATGTTCCCTCCGGCTCCCTCCAATGGGCTGATCAGCCTCTCTGAACACAGCTTTTTGAAAGAACTATCTGATTTGCACCACATTTTCCAGTTGCAGATTGAAATACTATATCAGTTTTCTAGAAGTTCAAACGCTTAGGATTGTGACTTTCAGAAAAGGTTTATATACTCTCCCAAAAGAGAAACAGGAACATATGTTAACATCCAGAGACTAGAACAGCCTAGCAGTGTGCAAGGCCCATCATAACATAGTTATTTTTAGCTATGATATCATTACAATTAACTCTGTGCAGATTTTGAAACCTAGGCTATAAAGACTGGAGATAGAAATCTTGTTCATATAGATTTATGTGCAATACTCTTAAAGAAAGCAGTGCCTTATTGTCTAAAACAATGTTCAAAGACTGCACCCTGCTGGCTCATAGCAGCATCAATTATGGCAAACACTTAAATGCTCCTTCAATATCGCTTTTAAAATGCATTACAAAAATTCTATCCATATTCCAACACAAATATCGCCCAGCTTATACCCATCATAGAAGCTATAGAAGCTACATGACACTAACAAAAAGAGAATACTAAGTTTCTACTAAGAATACTGAGTTTTATATATATATATATATAAAAATATAAAAAGTTGTATTATGTTCTTCTGCAAAGACAGTTTTAAGATAAGATTTTGTGCAGCCTCATGCTTTTCTCCTGTGGGCAATCCCACAAAATGACAATGTCATTCTCAAAGCATACTGAAGCCTCAGGCTTTTCACGCAACTCGAGCATTTCTGCCACCTACCAAGCCCCAAACATCAACTCAAAGGAGAAAACAGAAAAATAAACTATGTGCTTTCTTAATCATTCTCAGAAATAAAGCACAGCAGTGTTGATCTAAGGGATGGATGCACCCACAGAGTTTAATTTAAGGTAGTATGAGCAGGTCAGGCCAACAGAATTTACCGGATTAATGGGTTATGTTCACTCTCCTTTATGAGCTATATATTTTTATATATTTTTTTCTTCTCTGATGGACCATGGATGAAATCAGTCTTGCATACTATACCATACAAAACTGTACATGCTAAGTGAAACAAAGTACTATCAAAAAAAAACCTCTGTCAGGTAAACACAGCTTTTGCTGTCTCTCTCTTGCACAGCAGGATGAATAGGACTACAAAGAACAGTTCGTTGTGGACCTAAGATGAAATCTCCAAATCACTAAAGTTAATGAAAAGACTAATCAATTTTAATGGACCCTGAACACCCAATTCTATAAAATCTTAGCTCATATGAGGCACCACTTACTCAGAGGTGTTAATTTTTACCTCAGCTCCTGAGGGTAAAAGGGTTTTGTATTTGGAATAGATTTAAGTCACTTCTTCCTTCAAAACAGTTTATTCTACTTTGAGTTGCAAAAAAATTGTCATTGTATTTGATGTGCTAATCTGAGTTGCTCTAAGATCTGATTTTCTGTTCTACAAAATTTTGAGGTAACAAGATTTGTCCTTCCTGAGGACATATAATCCTACATTTGCTAGAAGAAGCACTTGACGTTTGAGGACATGCTGTACATCGGAGAACTAAATATTGGCTAGACTTGCATATTTACATTCAGATTTTGGAAAACAGCACAGAGTTAAAACATCCAGAAAGTGTGCATGGGCTGTCTTTGAGGTGTAAATTTAGCATTAATGTTCTGATTGTAGTGTTCATTTTATTTTTGGCTAAAAAAAATCTTTCACATCATCAACAACAACAAAAACCTCACAACCTCTTCCCCTACCCAGACTGATCAGGGAACAGCAGGAATTAAATAATGACCTGTTAACACATGAGGCATTATACTGTTCTCTCCTGTGCGCCCACCATTAAAAAAAGGGCTATTTAGTCTCTTAATAGTATTGCTGTTGTTTGTATATGCTAGTTTCTGCTCAAGTAAGAACAGAAACTTGCTGGCTATGAAGTTGGTTTGCATTATGGTATACATAATGTTTATATAATATATAAAACATTATACATTATGTATATGTGCCGTATTTGTATTAGGTGATCACACATAAATACACATAACTTGGAAACACCATATAGCAGAAGACTTATAACCAACCTGGTTATAATTTGTAGCAACAACCTCTGTCCTAGTATTTGTGAATAGAATTTGTGATAAAACACTTTAAAACTGAAAGTTATTTCACTCAGTTATTGCCATATAAAAGCTATGTGCCTAGGCAAAGCCAGTTGAAAGGCCTCCTGAGGCTAATAATCTGGAATCAAACTCTCCACAACACTATCTTCAGCAAGCAACACAGCATGGGACACGTTACCTTCCAGGAGATGGGTGCATCTCTGCACTGGCTACCGTCACTGAAGTCCAGGTATCTGTATTTTAAGCACAAATCTCATAAATGAGAAAAATATCATACATAGGTGATGTCAGATACAAGGCTTGTACAAAATAGCCTCCGGATATGTGTCACCACATGTCTGATGGCTTCAGAGTGAGGGGATCATCTTGGACACAATCTACTAGAGGAGGCTTGATGTTTTTCATTTAAAAACACAATTAAATTCCCTAATTTTAGACACCAGTGACTTCGAAGTCTTTTATGCCATGTGCAACCTGAACAGTGCTTGATTCTCCAATCTCAGACACGTTGTACAGGGATCCAGCCATACAGCTGAAGGCCTGGCTGAGAAAATCTTTCCATGGTAAAGTAAGCTTAACCTGGCAAAGAGACTAGTGAAATGACCAGAAGGCTAAATGTTACTAAACTACAAGATAATTACAAGTGATGCACCTGGTAACTCTCCTTTCCACATGAAGATTGCAAAGCAAAACCCAATCCCAATAAGAACCAATAGTCTCCGTGAACAAAGGAAGAAAGTGCAAAGATTGCTTTGTTAATATTATCTCCTTCAAGAACAGGCCAGAAAACCTTACGACATTTATTTTCTGCCCATTTATTTGAATAAAATATCAAAACCCCTTATGGAAAAAAGTCATTTTGATGCAGGCAAATTCAATCAACTTCAGGCATTTTGATTCAGGCAAATGAAAGAAATAACTGAGCAATAGTTATAAGGTAATAATCAAGGTAGACTTGATTATTCAAGTTTCTGGCTTGTATTTTAAAATTGCAATTGCTTAAATGATCAGGTATAATGGACATATATGCTCTCATAGTTATGCACACAAAATTCAGGAAACTTTTTTATGGGAATGGATATAGTATATCTGAACAAGCTGGAAAGAAACTATAGGGATTGAAGGACTTCAAGTTAAACAGCAATTTAGGTGAAATGCAAAGGACCAAGTTATGGAAATTTAACCAAGAACACAAGAGCAAACTCCCACAGTAGAAGAGAGTAAGGTATCTTCTGTTATTCAGGAAATAGGACTTTGTTTTTAAAATTTTCACTTCTACACATGGAGCTGAGGGCGAACCTAAGTTACTCACTGTGAAAATATAGATTAAAACCACCTCCAAAGCTTCACACCCTGTGAAGCAAGAACAGATACTCATCTCAGGATAATTTGTGGAGCAGCAAATTCACCCAGTTAGGACATACGTTAGCTGACAGTGACAGGAGTTGAAGCAAAGACCTAGATGTGTGTTGAGTTAGCTTCCAGAGAGCCCTAGGTTCTCCTGGTTGGCTCACTGGGGAGACCAGTCAATTAATGTCCGTGGGCAAAGCCAGTGTCCCAAAGCCAGGTGGGATGACTCCAGGCTACAGGATTATTCTGAAAGGAGGTGAACAAAAGGAAAGAGTATTTACCTACATATAACAAAAGCACTTTCTCGAGTGAACGTAAAACTTAAAAGTCACTATGAAAAATCACAGGAGCCATATTCATTTAAAATATCTATTGAAATTAGAAATTAAACTCTTCAATATGTTTTGAAGTACAAAACACAACATTAAAAGGCATTCAACAGCTCTTTTATACATCACAGTGTTAGTGGCACAAAATGTACTTACATTTCAAATACATCAACAGAACTATTTTTACACTGCTCAAATACATTATTTATACATATGCATGACTCCTTCATGCTTATTCCTATACAAGGTTAAAATATATCCATGATAAAATGATCAAGAAAGGTTCAGTTATGTACCACATACCTGTATCTAATGTTCCTGGAACTCCTATAAGAGAGATGTACAAATTAAAGCAATAATGAGGACCACAGGGCTCTAAACACAAACAGCATGCTTTAGTTACTATAAGTGCATTAGCAATTAAGCGCTGATGCAGACTTTTGGATGTTTTTAATATTACTGTCAACAACAACCTCCATATCCTATCCATTTTCCACAGGATGCCAGACTATATATGAAACGAACAAACTTTGGTTTTAAAAAGCAAACCTGCAAAAAGCTTTATGCATGCTGCACCTTATTGGGTTGAAAACTGCTTGTATTAAATCTTTTATTGTTTTTAAACATATATATATTTTACAGTAAAAGGACAGCAGATGAAATGCAAAAAATAATAATTTTGCTTTCCTGTCCATAGTACTTTTAAATTGAAAGCAAATGATTTTTTTTCCTGATCTATGAATATTTCATAGACAAGGAAGTTTTTCATTAATTTTCACTGTGGTTCCTGCGTGTCAGGGTTTAATTGTATGCTGAGTTTAGCCATTCAGCTTTCATTTGGGATCTTGTCTAATCGATGAGGCAGAGTATTTGAGGAAAGATCATGCTGCTTGGTACGTGGAGGAGAGCATCTCACTCTTGGTATGCTGCAGTAGGTGGCTTAAAAATGAATGTTAACTTGAATAAAATTTAAATATTAACATAAACCACAGCGTGTATTTATAGATAATCTTTCATCAGAGAAACTTAAAGAGTCTGCAAACCAATGAAATTATCCTCACAACGCTCCTGTGAGGTAGCTAAGCATTGTTCCGTCCATTTAAAAGATGGGTAAATTGAGATAAAAGAAGAAAAGTGACTTGTCCAATGTCCCATGGGAAGTACCAATATTACCATCATTGAAATCAGTGTGGGTTTTGCTACTGATCTTGCTCAGAACTGACTAGAGCTCAATTAGTTGCAAGTCCAGGGAGAAGCAAAGCCTTGGAAGTCCGGCCTCCACACTCCTGTGCTCACTAGACAAGACACTACTCCCAACAGAACATGCATCCATGTACTGCTAAAAAACTCCATTAAAACAGCATTTAAGGCAATGCAAACAAACTAAATCTTAGCATAGCCATAAGAATGCAACAAAGATCATGCAGTGAATCTCACTTTCGTATGAAAATTTAAAAAGACAAGGCTGTTACAACAAAGTCATGTAAAAAGCAAGAGAGACAAACATTCACTTCTCTATTATATAGGGCTTAAATGTCAGAGTGTAAAATAACATATTTACTATCTGATTTCTGGGTAGTAGATGTCACACTATCAACATAAACTATAACACACACAAAAAAAGTCCCATTCTCAGTAAATTACTACTGAAAATATATTACTTGGGAAACAAAACAGCATTAAAAAGAAAAAAATAAATAAACAAAAAAGATCTCCCCCATAATTTTTCCCCATAATAATGCAGAAGAAATGACATTTAGCATACCTGAATGGATTAGCTATTTGGTAAGTGTATGGAGGCATATGGGCTACCCTAAGCGCCAGAATGTGTATCAAGTGACATGCTACATAGATTTCCAGTAGCAATTCAAGTATCTTGAAATCAGAGACAGATATGCCGACAAAAAAAGTACACACTTTTCTGCTCATGTATAATGTTGTCTTTGAGCTTCAATTCTAAGCTACCATTTAAAAATATTTATACTTTTTTTTTTTTTTTTGAATCTGGACATACCTTAATTTTGACACTGATTCTTGACTAGCCACCCAGGGGACAGTAGGTCTCTGCACCACAGAAATTTGCTATATCGCCACATAAAGACTGTCTCTAAGAAAGGCACAGGAGAAAATAAATTGTGTCCTAAGACACCCAGATAGTGGTGTCCTAAGACAGTCTAATTGTCTAAATTGTGTCCTAAGACACCCTTTACTAGCAGGCCACTGCACTTTTGCAGCCTTCTAACGCTGCAAGAGAATTGGTCACTGCCACCAGTGCCACACAATAAGAAAATGAACACTCCAGGAAATCTTTATGTCCTCCTGCCCTTTTTGTCCTTTTGTTTTCTTTTTTTGTTTTCTTTTTTTTTTTTTTTTTTTCCTCCAGTTAAATCAAGTTACAGGGCCAGAGATCAAATGTCATGGTTCAGGCTTCCCCACTCAATCTTACCTGCAGGACATTGTCATTCACAGGAGGGTGTCCATTATTTCTGCGCATTGAAGCAAAGATTCAAGATAAGCAAAGCTTAACAGTCTTCTGCTTCTCTGGTGATATGGACTTAACTTGCTGCCAGAACCAGCGTGAGGTGACTACTTCACTGCCCACTGAACCCAGCAGTGCTTCACACAATACCTAGGCAAACAAGGTGTTTGAATGTGACACCCACTTTCCCATCTGGAATATTTTTGAATAACAAAGCAATTTTTAATAACAAAGAAGATCTAAAATATCGTCTAAAAAGATCTATGAAAACAAAAAAATAGATATTATAAGCAAATATCTGAACTGTGCATTACCATAAAAAAGGTGATAAGGAATTCAGACTTGCTGGTAAACAGATATCCTTTTTATTCTTGTTATAATGGCAGAACTCATTAAAATCAAGCCAAATAAGCAAGCATGCAACTCCAGGAGATAAAATTTGGATTTAGATATAGTGTGAATTTGGATACCTTTAAAACTTGGAAAAAGGAGAAGAAAGAATTCAAGGGTAGTTTTATAAAAGAACAGTGGTCTTCCCAAAATTATACTGTCCAATCATTTTATTTAACAGGAGGTATAAAATAAAAGTTAATAGAAAGAGGAGTCACATCCTTATGACTGAGCTATAAAATTACATTCCCAGCAAGTGAAAGTAGCTAGAAACAATTGCATTTAAAGGTTCTGAGACATTTTTCAGTGCAAAATTAGCCTGGCTTCAATATATTCATCCACCTTACTACGAGGATAATGCACAGATATAAGTGACAATGAAATAAATGCAGTCAACCTTCAGTCCATGTGCCATTCAGTAGAATGTCTTCATCCAGTATTACACAGCAATTACATACACAGCAATTCAGGTGCATCATATTTCATAAGTTGTTAGTTAAATTCTTGTAGGCTTTAAAAACAGCTAGGATCATTTTCCATAAAACATTACTAAATAAAAACTACTATGATTAACACTATTTTGACTAGTATATTTTACTACCCTGGAAACATATAGCACTGTGAATTCTGAAAAACTACCAAACCAGGTCACTGACTCACTCTCAAATAAAAGTTGTTTTGTCACAGTATTGTTATTAACAGCACACACTGTACAATATTAACTCTGAAAACGGGCTAAGCAGTTTAAACGTTAAATACAACTTCCACAAATATCCCAGGCATTTTTATAACTAACTATAGGGATCATCCTGATGCTTAGAATTTTTATACTTAAAAGGAAAGATTCATTGATAAGCCCAAGTCTGACGAATAACAAAATTACGCTTGTATTTTTAATAATTGCCCTTAAGACAGAAGCAAGCTATCTTGAACTTCCAAAATATTTCAATAGCACAGCTATTTACACATTTGGTTTAAATAGGATTATATATATATCTATATCTATATAAAAAGGTTAAGATACCTGGATTAGAAGTTACATAGCCCTATAAATGTAGCAGAACCCTAAACAACAGCAAAAAAAATAACAATTCTGAAAAAGACTAGTGGTCCAGTGGTAATCAATACCATCAATGCATTCTTAAAAGAATCTTGATTAGATAGTAAGTTTGTGTCATCACTCAACCTTACAGCTTCATATATTCACTTCAGAAATGTAGTTTTCAATCATACAAATTTCTCGTAAGACTTCCTAATATTCTCAGAAGGCAACAGGACCAATTTTGTCCATCTGTCCCTCCCCAATTTTCAAGAAAGGCATTAAGATGGCGGATATGCACCTTATTGATTTTGCTATTCTTGGAAAAATATGCACTAAAAAGGATGCTGCAATGTCAATGTTAACAAAACACAGAAGTGTAATAAACATGTTCAAGTCACACTAGGTTGACTACCCAATTTAAATGATAGGCAACTTAAACACATAGAGAAATAAGACACCAAACTTTGAAGCTAATGGATATGCAAAAAGCTTCAATTTGTATGTATTTTAAAAGTCATTTTGCTGATATCATTTAATACAGTTTCCAGTCCATAAGGGCAACAAACTTTTTGCATTATTTTTTGCAGAATCACATCTTCATTTCAGAGGCTACCTCGGTCCATGGTCTTCCTTAAGCACCAAACTTGCCTTCCATTACTTCCATTACTCCTTGTCTAATATCAATTGATCTATGCAACAACATTAACAAACAGTTCCTGGAACCAAGACTGTGTGTCAAGAAAAAGCAGGACGGGCCAAGTAAGGCTACAGCAATGTAAGTGCAAAAGGGAAACAACAAGAGCAACAACAAAATCAAAACGAATGCTGTGATGAGTCCAATCTTCTCTTGTTCTAGGTAGGCAGAGGGTCGTCATCTCCTTTACTACATTTACACTTGCAGCACAGAACAAATGGTGTAGCTAGCAGAAGAAAAGGGGAGGCCACCAAAAGGAGAAGACCAAATCCTGCAAAAATTCCTACCACCTGAAAGAGAAATCAGAGAGCAAATGTTCATTTTTCAATGCTCCAGCCAGACCCTTGCTACACAACTCAGTTCCATCAGATCAAGTGACACAGGTGCTTATTTGAATTGATGAGCTTTGATGTATTTCAAACACCTAAAGAAGCAATTGATTGGATAATTTTTTCTTTTTTTTTCTTCTTATCAAAGATAAATATTAAATATTGGAAACAAGCCTACAAGACAGTTAAGAGACTCTCATTGTTAAATATTCCCCTATTTACAGGACAAAATTTCAAAAGGTAGCAGCCAAGTCAGGGTCAGTAATCGTTCGCAGAGAACCCAGAAAGACTCCAACAAACTTCCCACCATCAAAAACGTAAGTTTGGGAACCTCAGCCTTGTATTGCAAACACTATGAATAACAGGATGACTTTGCATATGAGAAATGGCATTTTACAAGTGAAGCTGAGCTCACTCTGTTGCTTCAGGAAACTTGACCTAACTACATCTAAAAGCATTTTCTCCATTTATATTTATTGATCATCCTCTTCCTAGCATAGGAAGAACAGCTCAGATCTGCCAATATTGTCAGTGTGCCAAACTCTGTTATTTGCTTCAGCATTTAAATTTAGAAAATCATTTAAAAAAGAAAAGTTGAGGGCCACTGCCTTATAAAGTTTCCTAGTTCCCATAAGCAACTCTAATGGTAAAGCAGAGACAATATTCCTGTAATTTTTTTGAGAAAACATTTAAACTGATTCACATGATAGTATCTGTGAATAATTTTGAAAGCAGAAGTGGAATAACAGTCTGCTAACAAAAACAACAGAAGGCAGAATGAAGTTAGAGCGCCTTGCTCATTAAGAGTTCTTCTAGCCAATTCTTCTATGCCATTTCAATTAACTGGCAAATACTTAATTTACCATGCTATAGAAAGAATGACTTGCTAGTGCCAAGCACAGATAATTTCTCTTTATGATTACTCTGTATTTCTTTTTGTGATTTCACTAGCCCATTATTTTTAAAGGGCAGCGTTGAAACTCGAGGCTTATTTCAGCAGATGGCGCTGTTAGAATTAATTTGCAAGAGTGAAGCCCTCACCCTGATATTACATAATGTTATGATAGATTTTTTAAATTGTGTCTTTTGACTGTCTAGGGATAAGAAGCTCAAACTTTCCTACCCTAATCATTTTATTTATTGGTAATAGCAATTTCTCTTTAAACTTCAGCAGTGTGCACATTCCACTAATTCTTTTCCTGGAAGTGTTGACAGTCTGATGCAACTTGTCTGCACGTATTTGCTATAAACAGAAAATAAAGCTAAATTCTCAGCTGAAACTTCTTTAAAATACAGTGAGCTGCAACTGCCCCCGCCCTGCTCTGCAGAGACCTCATGCACTTACCCAGATCTTTGCAGTCCAGGCCAAGAACATAAAAATGGTCAGTGCTAGCTACAGTACAGGGTCAAGGTACAAGTTAGCATTTCAGCATATTGGTTTGGCCACTGCTGATATTTACATCTATTTAGATCTTCTCTTCATTCCCAATATTCTCCTAAAGAATTCACCAAGTTTCATCATTTTTTTTCTTTAAACATCAGCTCAGCAGGTTGCCTGCTGAGTATTAGTAATTCATTTTCTGCCTGGATGCAGTTGCTTCTAAGCAGCTGAGCATTTCACATCCAGAAGCAATCTTCCCTACTCAGCATCATGTCATTCCCTCTGGCCAAAATAAATCTATTCTTTAAAATCCACAAAGAACAAACCAAAGGTTCACTTCAACTTGCCTTTGATAAATATTCAATGAAATCTAACATAAGGAAATGATTACAGTGCTAATCTTTCTTCATTAGGTTTGGCAGAACTGCAACACTACTGGTAGAAAATTATTGCTCTCTTTCTGATGATGACCACAACATCAAACATACTGTCTATCAAACATACTTGTATCAACTACTGTGCCCAAGAACAGTTTTGTATTGTATGTGTTAAATTAGGGCAGGGAGCTCTTCTGTTATATAGCAATCATGCTGGATCCAGCAAGACCTGATCCAGGCTACAAGAATCCCCAAACTCTTTGCAGCTGTCAATTTGAATTGTGCTTGGAACAACTGACAAGCTCAGTGGGATACCTACTGAAGGACCTAGCTCTACCCAACCTATGTGAATAAGTCAACTTATGAATGTGTCAATAGAAAATTATGAGATTCCTTTCTAATTCTGCACCACTATATTTTCCTAGATATTAGAAAACCTATGTATGAAAAAATAAGGCAAAGGAATGTTCTGTCAGCATGCTCTTGTTTCTCTCTTTATTCTTGCAAACTTATTAAAGATCTGAGAGTTACCTGTGTTCTGTGCCAGATAACAGATGCCCTGGAGTGACCCAGCTTGTTTCGACATGGTCCTTTGTCATAATGTATAAGAAGAAAATCATCCTGCAAAATATGAAATGGAAACATATGCAATAAACAGAAGTACAAATTATTAGTTTATGAAATATTATGCCCTGAGAAGTTATAATCAGCAATTGTACAGGAAGATAAAATCTTGGTAAAGATTTGGCCAGGACCAACCTTTCCACAAAGTGTTTGTTTACAGTTAAGTGTCTTCAGAAACAGGTTTGTTTAAAAATTATTGTTTAACTATAATGAATCTCTTTTGAAGACTCCCAAGATGATCATTTAAATGCTAGTGTAAAGTTTAGCAGGACAATCTCAGATGGTAAACTGGCCACTACATATATCTCACAGAGAGGGAGAGAGAAGAAAAGGGTAAGGGGGGTGGGAGAGGGAGAGGGAGAGGAGAAAGAAAAGGCAGCGGAAGAGAAGGAGGAAGAGGAAATGGAAGAGAAAAAGAGAGGGAGAAAGAGAGGGAGGGAGAGAAAAAAGCAAAAGAAAAAAAAAATATTTATACCACAGACTTAACAAACTTTGTTCCTTTTCTTAGTTAAAGGATAAAAAGACTATACAGACGCAAGAGCACACAGGAGAAACATTTCCATACCTGTTTGGTCACACTTTAATATACCAGCCAAGATAGCAGGTACCAAGAGCCATGGCAGGTACCAAAGAGCTCTGATTTTTAGCTGAGCATGAGAATGGCTGGGATTTAAGGACGCTCAGCAAAGCATTCAAATCAAACGACGGCAGGATTCAGAATAGTCAGACTATCTTTACCAGACATAAAACATTTCTTTCGCTATTGTTAACTTGGCTATAAAATAAAATGGATGATGTGGAAACAGATACTGTATGCTGTATGCCTGGGACACAAACACCTGACAACTAACAGCTCATAAATTGAAAAACCCCTGGTGTTAGAACACTGTATTATTTTTGACATACTAGATGAATTTCTGGTCTCACAAAATGACCAATATATGATAATGAGTATACAATAATGAGTAGTAAGCAAAGCTGACTTCTAAACTTCTGCACTAAAATGCATGGTGGCACCATGCATCTAGAGGTTCTCTGTTAAGTCTCCACAGAACTGACAACATTAGTACATTCATCCTGTAAGCTCCTTCCAAAAGCAGAACATAAAAAAGCAAATCCCAAATGAAGTATTATCAAAACAATCAAGCTAGATGGTAATACAAGGATAGCCTATATATATACACAGTATAAGTATGTAAATCATTAACGAGGCAGCTGGGTGGCAAAGCAATGAACTCCCAAGCTACTGAGATCCCGAGCATGCTGCGTGTACTCACGTCAAGGGATTCCAGACAGTACCAGCAAAAGGCATGTTTGCAGTTCTTGCACATCATTTGGGCACAGCCTTCGTCTCGCTCAATGTAAACTTTGCACTTTGGACAGCGCTTGATTGGAGCATCGTCTTCTTCCATTTTAAAAACCGAACTGGGAGGGAGAGTGGTGAACTATTAACATGTGTGGCTAAGTCAGTTTAGAAGAGAACTTCTAAGACCCATGATAAGTAAATATGCCTACTTTTATTCCCTTATTAAAAAGAAAAGAAAAAATATCTGTGTATTCAGCTGAGTTTTATTGTTCTGATATTTTGGCTATACTCTATTTTTCAAAAATACAACTGTTTTTGTAATCTATTGATTTTGGTAATAGTATACAGTTTCCTACTGAAATATTAAACAAGCAGTTAATTCACAGCTAAATATTTTGTATATGTCTAGATAATTTTCCCCTACATTCTTTACTCTCAGAAGAGGAAGGCATCCCCTACAGGTACAGTAAGCCCAGACTGCACTGCTTAGGCCAAGGGTACCAGGCAATGATTGCTTGTCTCTGCCTTCTTTGAGGATCTTTCATAGGATTTTCCCTCCAAATTCCCTCTACCATGAGCTTTTATGAGTTGTTATTCTTCCAGAGTTGATTGCTTTTCATCTCCAGCACTATTCAGTCAAAACATGCTTCGTGAGTTTGGTTCAGCACTTTTTTTTTTTTTTATCTTGTACAGAGTGCAGGAATGTAGAAACAGTGGAACAACCTTGATTTCCCTAGAGTAGCTTTCTACTCTGCGATGGTTTTATTCTCTCCAGCAACTAAAATGTGCCTTGAAAACTGGCACTTCCTGCCTGGCAGCCACTGCTGGTGAGTAAAGAGAAGACTAAGACAGCGATAAACAAATGATGATAAGGAATTAGCAAGTTGTAGTAAAATAGGACTGTCTTGATTGATTGCTGTTGCCTGACTGGTGGATGGCAGGACATATGCACTTTAGTCACACTACCAGCGATCATATCACAGAAGAAAACTTTAAATCTGTAAAGCGCAAAAACTATAAACATCCGAAACACTAAAGAAAACACATCAACTCTTTCACCTTACCATGGAGTTTAGTGAGATTGAGTTCTGGCTCAAGCTCACATAAAATCCACATGTCAAAATTATAATATTTGACCAGAAAGTCATCATGACAGCATCCTAGTTAATCATGTATTACAGCAAAGGTTGGAAGAAACCAACTTGGCAACAGCTAAGTTCACTGGTCATCCAGGACTTTAAGGATACCTTAAACTGCTAGAGTCTTCCAAGAAAGCTTTCAGTGAGATGTGCACAATGACTTCTCCCATTCAGTGGCTGCAGTATGACGGTGTTGTTCCACCACAGCCTCAGAGCTGGAATGTTTGACAAAGTATTCTAAAAACTGTCTGAGATGTCATGACCAATGCTCAGGCTGTCTAGAATGTCTTCTGTGAGGAGAAGGTCTTTTGCTGCCTGTGTGCCTCATCTATGGTTTGATGGGGATGGTAGCAAGGAGGGGAGGCCGTCAAGAGCCATCCACTTTTGGAAAATACCATTAACAGGAGAACTGGAGTGACTAGGTAAAGGAAATGTCTTTAAAACAAAATAAAAAATCTGGAAAATGTCTCTGATATTCATATTCGTGTCTGTTAAAAGATTCATTCTCTTCTTTCTAAATTCTTGGTCATTTTCAATACCTTGTTTCTCCTGGAAGAAAGGAGATTGGCATATTCTCTTGACAGCCTTGACCCGGGTGCCAGTTGGATTTGCAAGCAGAGCAGAACTCTATGTCACAGGCTTTGCACTGGACCAGCTGGGGGTTCTGAGGATTTGATTCCTGGAGCTGGCAAACTGCCTGGCACGTAGAGGAGGGACACCAAGTCCGACATGGATCCAAAAGCACTTCTGTAAAAAGGCATAAAAGAACTAAATTCAAAGGCAGTTGCAAGACCAGCCTTCCATAACACTGTGTTCCAGATGAGGTTGACTGGCAGGGCATTTGAACACTTGTCTTTTCAAAAGGAGCTTTTTTATTTACTTTACTCAATTAAACATAAATCTGGCCTGCTTTGCAAACTGGCACCAAACTAAGATAAATAAACTGAGTTCCAGAGTCTGAATTAATGGCTCATTTTCATTCACTGAACTAAACTTATTCTGAGAATGGAATGCAAAATTTTTCTTAAGTTACACTTAAAGTTAAATAGAGCATATCTTATGCAGGTATAATGCATCAGAAAGTGTTTGTAGAGCATCTTTCCCAGAGGAGCTCTGTTTCAAGTTGGCTGCTGCACTAACGCAACCACATGATTAGCAATAATATAAGATTTTTATTCAACTTCACCCCTTTCCTGAAGGTTGCTTACAGGTACATTTCATGTTTCAAAGCCCACCGTGGTCAATAAAAATATACCACTGATTCACCTGGTCTCTTAGCTAGGTCTATTGCTTGCTGAAAACCACAGAGTAAGTTTGCTATGGCCATATGTACCTAACTTCCAAAAGCAATTAATATAACACTACTGCATATATAGGATTGGATTTTGAGTTCTGGAGTGATACCATTCCTACGATGGTAGAAGTGATAGTGTGTTACCTCTTTCAAACTGAAGTTTCTTGTATCTTTGCATGATTTCTGATGCAACCATGCACTCAATCTGTTTAAGGAAGGAAAAAACAAATTTCCAGTTAAGAACAGCATTTTCAATAAATTGAGACAAAATATTTGACCTTCGCAGAATCATTAAAAACATATGTTGGCAACAATGACTAAGACACATTTGAAAAATTAAGAGAAAAGAAAAACTATTAAAAACATACCTCATTTTCTTGTAGATGACCTCGCTTTGGGCAGGCAGCATCGGGGCAACTAATTGCTGTTTCTAGACCTTCTTTGATCAAAAGCTCCACATACTGCTTTAGGCACTGCAAGAGAGGCAAAGAGTTAAGAGTTAACTGCTCCATCAAGAATAAATCTCTCAGTATTTTAACAATTTCCATTTGAAAACATTTAAACTTGCCTGAAAAACAGATAAGGTGCCCCATTTACAAGTGTGGTGCATACTCATAAACATAGCCAAGATTATACTCTTAAAAAGCAAATGGCAAGTTCATTTTCTGAGTGTGTTCATCAAATAACTCCCTCAATTTGAAAAAAATTCAGCAAGTAAGAAAAAAAAATGGGGAGAAGCAACAAATTAAATGGGGAGCTAGAAAAATAAGATAAAATTAGATTAACCACAGACCCAAAATCTTTATGAGACCGGAAACCACATCATAGCTTAGTAAGCAATAACTACCCATAAATATACATCTGCCAAGACTGACAAAAAGCAAATGGGAGTGTATTTTGCATTCTATTTTTGGAAAATAACTATTTGAGCTTCAAGGCTAAAGATCTATTTTCTCTTCTCTTTCTAGGAAAAAAAAAAAAAAGAATGTGAGAATTCGGACTCCCAGAAGAATTACAGTTTCCATGGGGACTGAATAATAAATATTGTTAATACTAGTGTTTTCCTCCTATAGCAACGATAGCATTTTACCCAAGTAGTAGCTGTAGCTGAAAATACAGCATGCACACTTGTGCACAGCATGACTGTCAACAAGATGAGAAAAAAGGCGGATATTTAGACCAAGGTCAAATTAAGACCAAATACTGTTACTCCTGAAGAGCAGGCAAGGTCAAGCAAAGCAGACAATATATTTTACTAGAATGTATTTGACTGGCCTGATACGTTGACTTTTTGCTGCAACAAGGGCACACACGGATGCTGCTCTTCATCTACCCTTGTCTGTCCGCTCATCCTCCTCTACTCAACTGCCAACACTCTGTGACATGAACAAGGACCACCAACCTCAGAGCTATCCATAGACATTTTGAAATTCAGCTGGTTGCATGGACATAAATTCAACCGCCCCCTAACATCTCCATACTACCCACATCAAGGCTATCTGTGAGGGTGCTGACATAGCTATCTGCTGAGGTGGAGAAGGATGGAGAGAGATCAATCTTTTTCTTTTCATAACTCCACAGAACTTTCCCCAAACTTATACTACAGAAGAACAGAGGAAAACACAGATACAGAACAAGCCTGGAGAACAAGCCTGGCATACTGGCAGATGGGAAGCAAGAAGGATTATGCACTCTGCAGCAAGTGGGAAAACAGAGGCTTCAAATACCACTTTCTGACAGAATTTTCAAACAAGTCACCTACTCATTGTCAGCCTGGAAAGGCAAAGGGCTGCATCACCCTTGCAGATTACAGCACGCCTAATTGCAGCTCAAAGCACAAAGCAACCTCTTTACTCCAGCCACATCATCTAAGAGGCCCTTCAATGCGGATGTCTCCAGCCTAACCCTTTGGATGTGGCTTGTATTTGCTAAAGTCCAGACTTAGAGACTACTCATTTAGCTTCTTCTCTTTTTGTTCTGTTCATTCACATGACTAGTCTGCTCCCTTCAGAGAATCTATTACCTAATTTAACACTTTATTTCAGTTTTTACCTCTTGCATCTCAGTTGCCACAAAATCTTCATTTCCTGCTCCTGTAATTCTGCTACTGCAGTACATAGCTCTGCTCGTGCTAGTATATCCCTTGATAGAACAGCAAATAATTTCTGTCATATTTTTCTTTCCCATGTCTTTTACTCAACAGAGACAACTGCTTGTTGTATAAGAAAAACAGCAACTGGCTAATTGTTATCTTTAGAAGTTTCACATGAAAAAAATGGATGACTTATGATCTAAGTCCTCTTTGGCAGCATGAATTTAATGAAAACAGTTCACTCAGGAGAAGATGGTTTGCCTTCCAGAAGGTTAGAGCTCTGGGGGCAGATGCTGGCAGCTCATGAGCACCACTAACAGCTCCACAAGGACAAGTCGCTGGGTTGAGTGCTTTGGCAAACTGTGGTGGCAGCTGCAGTGAAGTATTAGCTCTGCCTAATGACACTATTGGCTCTTCCCTCTCCTCTATATTTGCAGATGCCAACTGTGCATTAAAATGAAAATGCATACATATTTAATGGCAGTACTTAGCACTTATAGGAAGTACTTTTCAAGCTGAATGAGCTTTACCATCATTAATCATTAATGGGGCAGTCCTCCTCCTCAACCTGTTTGGGAGGATTGCTCAAGTCCATTAGACTTGCTTCCTTTTGTTCACATCTTCCAAGAAATGCCGCTCATCCCTGTCACGTGCTCTGTCCTCTCTGTCCCCAAGGTGTTCCCCTTCCATTCACATGTCACTGGCCCCTGTCTCCCCAAAACCAGCCCAGCACCTCTACATGCCACCTCTGGGAATGCAGGTGCTGTCTGGAGGCCATAAAATAGCACTATAAATTAGGCAGAGAACACAAAATCCTGCCAATTCAAATTTCCCAGCTCTAGAGATTCCTCTGGCAGAGACAGAAAAATCTGAAGTATTTAGTACGAGTCTTTTCTTGAGAAATACACAAGATAGAACACTTGGTCTTTGAAAGTCTTGAAGTGGCTACAGCACTTCAAGTGCCATAAAGCATTAATAAGCAAACAAAACAACACAGTTGCCTAGTTATACATAATGAAAAAAAAAAATCATTAAAAAAATCATTACTTTTGCAAAACGATGGTTCATTATAAATTGTTTCTCATTTTCTCACATCTGTCATTTTATTCCCTGTTATCTATTTAAGAAATAAAGTACTGTTTAATATGAAGGGGAAAAAGTATTTTGAATGTAAATCACCCAGAACAACTTCGAAAATAAACATTATTACATAACCTTCTTTCAGAGAACAGGAAAGATGAAATGAGATACCTAGTGCCTGAAACAGCTTGAGATAAGGTAGCAAAGGTACCCAGCTGTACATGGGCCCTTAAACTAATGGCCTGAGCATCTGTATTGTTCATGTAAGGGACACTTACTATGGTGAGTTACCTGTTTCTGAAGCAATGCTTTTTTACTGAACTCCTCTTGTTCTCTTATTAAAAAGAAAGAAAGAAAAAAAACTCTCTATTTCAATAATTAAGCAAATAAACGCTATCGAAATGTGTCACACTTGGATGCTCTTAAAAGACTGTGGTTGTTCTTCATGTTTCTCTTTATCCACATAGCCTGAAACAATGAAGTCTGAGTCAGACTTCAAAAAAATAACTGTTTGGATTGAATTAAGCAAACTGAAAAAGGATAACTGTGAAAGAGGTAGGCTTTTTTGAATTGAGAAAATATTTTTTATATTCAGCTTTATATTACATTTTTGTACTTTGACATTGTCACTTGGGATAAGAAGGTAACACATGTCAAGGAAGAACAGAAAACTCAGCATACAAGTTTTCAGTCATTAGCTGAGCAATGGTAATAAACCACATACACAGTTGTACTCCTTTCCCAATTCGGAAGTAAAACATGTTAGTTTATTCCTTAGGCAAGTTGCTGTGTTTTATTTTGCAGTTACAGGTGAACAGACATTTGCAGTGGCTGGATTTCTATGTTGTGTGCATTCTTTAAGCTTATCACAGAATCACAGACTGGTTGAGGTTGGAAGGGACCTCCAGAGATCATCTAGTCCAACCCCCTGCTCCAGCAGGGACACCCAGAGCACAGGGCACAGGGTGGCATCCAGGCAGGTTTGGAAGATCTCCAGAGAAGAAGATCTCCAGAGAAGGAGACTCCACAGCCTCCCCGGGCAGCCTGTTCCAGGGCTCTGCCACCCTCACAGTGAAGAAGTTCCTCCTCACATGGAGATGGAACTGCCTGTGCTTCAACTTATACCCATTGGCCCTTGTCCCATCACTGGCCACCACTGAGAAGAGCTTGACCCCTTCCTCCCTACATTCCCCCTTCATGTACTTATACATGTTAATCGGATCCCCTCTCCCTCTCTTCTCCAGAGAAAACAGGCCCAACTCAGTCTCTCCTCATACAAGAGACATTCCAGGCCCTTAACCATCTTTGTCGCTCTCCGCTGGACCCTCTCTAGAAGCTCAGAACTGCCCCCAATACTCCAGGTGCGGCCTCACCAGAGCTGAGGGGAGGGGCAGGATCCTGTCCCTCGACCTGCTGGCAACACTCCTCCTGATGCAGGCCAGGATTCCATTGGCCTTCTTGGCCACGAGGGCACACTGCTGACTCATGGTTAACTTGGTGTCAACCAAGACAGGTCCCTCTCTGTGGAGCTGCTCTCCAGCAGGTCGACCCCTAATCTGTACTGATGCCTGGGGTTATTCCTGCCCAGGTGCAGGATCCTGCACTTGTCCTTGTTGAACCTCATAAGGTTATCAAATGATGAAGGAAAAAAAGGTGCTTAAAAAAAAAAGTCCTTCTAGAAACATTCTCCAATGCGAATTTGAAATTCTAGAGTATAATACGTTGCCTGCAGGATACCACACTGCACAACAGCGTTAAGGTGGTTTGGATTCGTTAACTGCAAAAATACCTATGCCTCAAAATTCATTTTACATTTAACAACTCTGTATATGTTTTTTTTTTTTTAAATAACATGCTTGCAGTATATTATCCTATATGAATGGAAGAGAAGGAATCCCAAGAAAATCTTATCATGTAGAATTTGTAATTTCTGTTAAATAAATGAAAGCAAAAGAAAGCAAAACACCACATATCCTATTTTAAGCTGCAGGTCAAGAGGTTTCACATGTCCCAGTCGCTTTATGCCAACCCTGAACAGTGCAAGGTCAGTCAAAACTGACAGGGTAGGTGACCCGAGCACTGGGCTTGCGCTTCTCCCTGCGCCTCCATCACGTGCACTGGTGTATGCACATTCTCTGCACCCTCCTGCTCTGCCCTCTCTTTTGCATTGTGGAAATCAGGAATGCTTTTGTTTTTTCTTTGCTGCAGCCTCCAAGTGGCTAGTGGCTTCCCTCTGAAGCGGTCTAATGTAGGCTAAATATATAAAGCTCATCAGGATGAATTGTTCTCCTAATCTTTTACGTCTAGGATTGTTCTACAGTAGAAGGTATATTTGCAATGATCATCGATGCTCCACTATTTTACAGCTGAACACCATTTCGTCTTGCCCTGTGAAAACTGAAATATCCTCTAAGCCAGAGTAAAGGTATTCTTATCCATAAGAATCAAAACTGCTGTTTTTTGGTCTGGTTTCTAAAAAATAATCACAATATTATTCTGATGTATTTAACTCTGACAAATCTGCACAACCCATAGCAAAATCTTGACATAAAGATTTCAGATATCTGACTTTTTTAGGAGAATTTAAGTAACAACTCTATTTATGGTAACGATGCTTCAGCTTGTTTCTTCTGACACACAACAGTGTATTTAAAGCAAAATTATTCATAAAAAATAAACTGACTTTCATTATTTCCAAGCATGGCAAAATTTAGCTGGAATTATTTTAACAAAATAAAGTGCTCACTGGGTCTCTAAATTAACTTTGCAACACACTACAACTATAATTAAAAACACTTGAAGATATTTTCAGTGAAAGCCTTCACTGTTTAAGAAGCTGAAGTTTTTTTTAGATAGAGAACAGACAAAGAAAACCATTTTTAAATGTTCCAACATATTTACAGTTAAGCATATGTTATCTCTAATAATGCAAAAGACAGAAAATGACTTTCAGGATATCACTTTTTATTTGACTTTGGCATGAAAAAAAAAACACAAACACAAACAAAAAAACAAAGCAAACAAAAAAAAACCCACGATGATAGGATTACTTTCCTAGCAGTTGATAGACAAATATTGTCAAAATGCAGATTCCTGTCTAAACAGAAGCTGAAGATGAAAGTATCACGCCATGCGGGAAATTTTCACTGGGTCAGGCTTTGGAAATGCCAAAGCTTGACAGCATTGAGGATTGCAGAGGCAAGTATATCATCGCTTTTTCATTTAATTTATTGCTTAAAACTTTAAGTATATCTGCATATTGACACTAGGCCACAAGTCCATTCCAAAACTTAAAAAAGAAAAAAATCTAAACTCTATGCACTTCAGGAAAATAATTACATGTTGCCATTGTTAAAACATTTTAAAAATTGCTTTTCTGATAAAATAAAAGAATGGGGCAGGAGGAGGGAGAGAAAGAAATCCAGTATTCACCAAATCTTTAAAAAAAAGAAGGAATAACTTCCTAAAAATGTACTTTTAAAAGGTAAATAGTAAAGGCAGACAAAGACAGTAACTCTTTTGCCCAGAAATTAGTCAGAAAAATAATCCTTTCCTTTGGGCAGACAGGCAACAATGATTTTGCATCCCATTTCACACAGATACAAGCACTGACATGCGATGTGGGCTGAAATTAGCAGGCCTAAATCTCAATGCAAAGAGGAGACTAAAAAAAAAATACAGCAAAAAAGAAGTTCAGACTGAGACAAGGAAATCCTGTGTTATCCTTAAGTGAGGATTAGATGCTCATTTGAATGCAAATGTGTAGACACGCACAAATTTATCTATATATAAATGCATATATACATATGTACAATATACATATACACACATATAGAACTGCTTGGTTTCAACAATCAAATCAAATTTTTTGACAAAATAAATCAGCATGTATCAGATGATACAAATGACCTCAGACCAAATGAATACAGTGATGCCCTTTAGCCTTACATCCTGGGCATGAAGGAAACAGGAAAACAGGAGAGGATATTGAGTGAGCAGCACTTATTTAGCAGTGTCTTGCAGCTGCTACAGGTCTAGCTTGGCCTATGAGTAGCTTTTCTGCTGACTGCTAGGCCAAAGATTCTTAACAAAATTCTTGTGATGGGCTTACATAGATGAGTAAGTATGAAAAATATATATTGTAACAACTACTTTTAATAGCATTTGCAGCATTTTGTTGTTGTCATTTTGCATGTCAGGTATTTTGCTTTATAACTCCATAAAAATGAATGCTGAATAAGTGATACATATCTTGTAGAAGACAGAATAATACCAAGCTTATCCCCCTGTGTTGGGCAGACAAGTGTCCAAGCAGTACCAAAACCAATTCTGCAGTCAGTTTGGTGAATACGTTTTTGCGTTGGTGGACAGCATTATCCATAACATAATACTAATCTTTCGATTTTGATTAGAACAGTAAATAGCAATGCAATATTATTACTATGCTACTATTTATGTTGTTATAAATACTCACTGGAAGTGTGTATTTCTGGTTAAAAGTTGCTTTTTCTAAATTAAACAACAAATTAACAGGATGAATTAGGTGTCCATATTTCAGCTGAAGCCCAATATGATTGGAATAATACTTCCCGCCCTCTAGCATGAACAGAAAATTTCACTCTACGCTCAGGAGTATTTCCCTAAATAAAACATCTCTTTCTAGAAATATTGCTTGAATAAACAGGCCCAAGAGGAAAGATTCCTCTAAAATAAGTAATAGCTTAGAGATGACAGAAGGATGAAAAACATGGTTTTGAGCCTGTGCTTTCCCTGTTGTTGATGAGTGTGTTAACCATAAATAACAAGCTGCTAAATTATACTTTTTTATGTTACTATGAATCCTTCTGAATCTAATAGTGACGTTCATCTGGATGAATTAAAAGCACTTTGTTTTATTTAATCTTATTTTTTCCTGGAAAAAACCCATCCTTTTGCAAAGTTCCAGTACTACATCTGAAACACGAAAAAATGCAAGACAAAACCAAAAAGATTTCTTGTACAACTTTTAGGCCTTTTAAACTTACTCTGCTGCCTTTCTGTGTAAAGCAGTAGCTAATCGTGCACAAACTTCTCATTTAAACATAAGCTCAACTTTGACTTTGACTTACACTGCTGTTCCAATGTGCACAATTCTCTCCTGAGTGTTCACAGTCTGGTTGTGCAACTTTTCAGGATCATCTTAATCTTACTTGGCTGACAAGTGGATAGCTGCAGAGATATCTGCACAGGGTCTAACAGTAGAGGTGATATTTCTTTATTAGATATATTGTCAGTCATTACTGATTAAACCCAGACATTCAAAATATATACAACCACTTTGACCACCTCAGTCTCAGAGAGAAAGATACACATAAGCAGATGCTTAATGATTCTGCTTTTAACTTTAATAAGTGATTTCCACGTCTACAGAGAATTTCTCTGAATCAAGAGTTTGCTTTCAAAGAAATCTTCACTACTGCAGTCCTCATTCTTACTTCTACAGCTGTTTCACCATCCTCAAGAATAAATCATATGAGGAAATAGTCACTTATTTTGACATCTGGTACTTCAAGCCTACTATATGAAAACAACAATGCAAAATATCTTTATACACATGGCTCCATTTAGATCATCTCCTTTGCTGCTGGGACAAAACTCATTCTATCCAGGCATATAAAGCCCTTGCTCTTTACAAGATTAGTGCCATTAAGGCTTTCCAGAATTCTGCAAATGAAAATATCTAAACACCTGCACCTAGATTCCTATGCAGTTAGCAAGATGATGCACTGAGGAAGGGACCTCAGCTAGGATCATGAAGTTGGAGTAACATCACAGGTGTAAAGATTTTCCAAGGTGGCAAGTGATTTAAGAAAACTAGAGCTTGTACGTTTAGCATCCATCTAGTCTCACTGTTTTTCCATGCTGCTGAGCAAGCAGGAAAACGACAGACATATTTTAGACAAACCAGCTAAGCATCTTTTCCACACTTTTATGCCAGTCTCATCTGTATGCCCCTATACTCCCACAAGGCAGAACAGCCTCAGGTCAGGAACGAGGCAGCAGCCTGACAAGGGCATACACTTGCCATTTAAAAGCATTTCTGTGGTTAGAAAAGAGACAGGTCTTTGATATGTGCTGTACATAGTAGCACAGCTTGTTCCTTTGGCATTGTCCAAATGGTTTCTGACAGTATACCCAAATATTAGCACACATTCCTTAAATGATGCAAATAAGTCTCAAAGCAAATATTCACACTAGGAAGAGAGTGCAGCCTCCAAAGTCTCTGCATCGTTGTACAGCACCAGAGTAACTGTGATAGCTTGAGCACAGAGTAGTGCTGGCATCTGGCTAACACCTGACAATCAAGGTGAGGAAAGATGAAATGGTATGAAAGATCAAGGATATTTAGAGTCTGAGTGCGAGCTATTCCTTAAAGAAATGAGGCCTGCTACTTTCTTCAGCATGAGAAGCATTGTAAGAACAAGGCTAAAGCCTTTGGGATACAGTAACTAATGCCTGTGGGGGCGGGGGGGAAAAAAAAAAAAAACCCTGTTTCTAGACTTAAGAGGGACAAGAAAGTAAATGTCTATCCTTTTAATTTTTCTTTGAAATAGCTATATATCAATATATGTGTAGGCAAGAGTAATGCAAGATAAATGAATGAACAGGCTTTCCTTCAAAGAAGCTTCCTTTCCCACTATGCCTGCCAACTGCCAGGCAACAAATGACGAAAAAAAAGACAGGGATAAAGTGTTGAGTTCACAGGAAAAAATATCAGTTTTAACTGAGAGTACACATGCACTTTCTACATGTCAGATTTTTATTCCTCCATTCTTTCCCATACGCTGGTTGTCCTCATTTATTCACAGCTGCAATGGTTAGAAACACATGAAGTAAAGTTTACAAAAAATAACCCATTTTCAGTGCCAATGTATATAGCAGGCAGAAAAAAAAATGATGTCCTTATATGACTGCTTAAGAAAAGTGTTTATTTCAGAATAGAATTAATACACTTGAGTGGGAGAACAAAATACCTGCAAGCAAACAACAGTCATATGCAAAACACTATGCAAACAATAAAGAACCAATTTTCACAATATGCAGCTGAAGTCAACTTTCGTTAATCTCATTTAGCAACATGACACCAGAGAAGGGAGAGTTGCTCCGGACCAAGCCTGGATTCCACTCAAGATTGTGCAATTCCCAACTGCCAGGGAATTACTCTATGAATAGGTCAGTTTATTATTAAAGCAGTGAATTTTGTTGTCACAGCCTTAGGAGACCAGCAATGGCCCAGACAGCCATGTGAGCTGCTGCACAAACACATGGTGACCTCTAACCACAAAACCTCTACTAACACGTCATACAACAAGATTGGTATCAGCTTTCTGTTAAGGTTAGCGAAGAAATAATCACAAGTAGCAGGCTCTAAGCTTTGCCAAAGCTGGTGGGAAACAGGAAGATGCAGCTACTTAAAACCACCTAGAGTTTTGTAAAAACTCACAAGTCATTTAACTGTCTCCACTCCCATCGCATTTCAGTACGAGCAAGGCAGCTACTAATAGCAGAGGTGGGAACAGCCTGGCCTGGTCCTGCTTCCCTCTATGGAGGCCTCCTGCTTGGGTAGGTTTCCTTGGCAAGCAGGGGGAAACTACTGCCAAAGGGAAGGCACCTGAGCTCATTAGTTGTCCCTACATCCCTCTGGATCTGCCTCTCCCACTGGGGAAGAAGCTCCCTTGTTCAAGAGGAGGGAGATCGAGGTAATTAAATCTTGCTCTTTTCTACCTTTCAACTCAAAGGCCAGCATTGTCCTATCTGGTTCCAGTCAATCATGACAAGAAAAACCTGTATGCCGGCAGTTACTCATATCTTAACAGAATTTACCTTGCTCAATGTAGGGTCTTCCTTGCTCTTCAGGACTTCAGCCTACACCAAAACTCAGTTAGGGGAATGGTAGAGTGAGGCAGTCACACAGTCAGGGAGATGCATCAATTTTGGTTAAAGTTACTGATACTTGAGACAGAACACCCTCCCAGATTAAAATCACCATTATACTAAGCTAAAAGGGACCTACAGGACTAAGGTTGTCTTAAACAAGAGCCTCTGAGCAAACTACTAGAGTGTAAGCTACAGAAACAAAGTGGGCCCAGCAATGTCAGTTTTAACACAAAGCTGATTTATGCATCCACAACTGGACAAAATGGCAGTCACCAACAAGAAGCAGAAGGCAGGCCTTAGTGCACATTTCATGTTTTATTTTTTTCCCCAACTTTAGGAACAGTATCTCTTCAACATCTGAATAACGTCCTGTTCTTCCAGTGGCAGCAAAGTGGGCTTTTGGGTGAGTAATCCTGGCAACCTGATTTTCTCTATCAGGCTTTACATTTCTTCCACATGTTTGCTTGCCTGTACTGCCCACCTCTCTGATTTTGTTTAAAAATTGATAAAAGGAATATCTACTCAGGGACCAGAATACTTGATAGTGAATAAACTTAAATGGAGCAGCATAGCTTTTAAGTAACACAAAGTCAAGAGAAGCTGAGGCTTTTTCTCAAAGGGCAATATTTACAAGAGCACTGATACACTACTGTTACATTACAAACACACACAGACACAACGTCTGTTGTGTTTCAGCATTAACCAGTTCATTTGAATGCAAAAATATAAATTAAAACAAAACCTGTTGTAGCTCTGGTTAGAATTATGAAAGTATCAGAATTTCAAGCTGGAAGTGGAGTCAGCCTGGCTTTGCCCTCTCAACACACACCAAAAGAAAACAAAGGCTAAGTACTAGCCGGAGAAGTTTAGTGCACTAACACAAAACTAAACAAGTCATTCCCTTGGTTTGATTTGCTTTATTTCCTTCCATGAGTCTCTCCTAGAAAGCCTTTCTAGGAAAATGTGGAGGAAAAAAAAAAATAACCTTTTGAGGAAAACAAATGCTAAGTGATTCCCTATTTTAAAGCAATCTACTCTGTCCTATTTTTTATTGGGAAAAAAAATAGGTAAACCAAAACAAGCAAACATAGAAGAATTCTGGTCCAAAATGATTTCCTCTATTGTTGACATGATTCAGCTTCTAGAAAGACAAAGATTTTATTTTGCCCTAAGAATATTCGGAGGGGGAAGAGAAACACATAAAAACTAAAAACATCCAAACAGCAGATAGCTTGTTTTCTTTTCTATTCCCTAGACTTTTGTTTTTCTGGCACACAGAGTCCTCCAACACCAGATATATTCCTAATAGGGAACATGTACAAAGCTTAAACGGAGCTCCCAGCATTGTGCGTGCATTAACAGTCATAACAATAGTACAATACTCCATTATGAGTTTTAATAGCCCCAACTGGCAAAGTAACATGACGGGAAGCAGCGGTGCCTAGGCCTTATCAGGAGCGGAGCGGCAGCCGGCTCTGCCGTGTTCCTGCGGAGCTCTGCCTGCCAGCAAGGGAAAGTGTGCCCCATCCTGCCCCGCTGAACAGCAGCACTCTGTTCCCGTGCAAGTGCTGGGACAATCCTTCGTGAGCTCTTTGCCATATCACATCTGTGGTTATTAAGGAGTGAGGACTTGCAGACAAATGTTGCACTATGGAGAAATTCGTGCGTTGAACTAAATTCTGCCTACATATCCGTAGCACAGATCCGTAGATCTGTAGATCTTCAAGGATCTCTTTGGAATACATCCCCCGGTTTGCTATGGTTTAGAGAGTGTGGCTAGAGACAGGAGAATGAGCTGAAGCAAACAGTTTTCACACTGGTAACCAAGAGCGTTCTTTTTCTCATTATCACTCTACAGAAGTCATCTTTCACCTTAGACCATACACACACAAGCAAAAAGCCAGAAAAAAAAAGTTACATGTGGGTCCATGAAGAAATAAACACAGCAAGCCAAACATTTTTCCAGGTTTATTTCCATTAATCCATGTATAATTAACTGTAGATTCACTATGTATAAACCATGTGGAAAGTCATAAGGAAAAAGGTTTTTTTTTTCCCCTATTGATTTTCAATACCTTTATTTGGCTGTTTATAAAACACAGGCAAATATTGAGGATTGCAATGATGACTCTGAGAAGCAAAGAAATAATACTAATAAGAGAATCAATGCTCTCTTCCTTAACCATTACCAAGGACCTATATAGTCTTTGTTCCGTCTCATTTTAGAGTATTTTCTTACAAAGCTTATTAAATTGTAAAGTAGTTCACAAGGTACGAGTATTTCTTTTGCACAAAATTGATGGCTTACCACAGATTTATAGTTTGCCCTTTGGAATTACTGTGATGAATTCTTATTTCTTTTCCCATCAGTGAAACCATGATGAATATTTTCCTTATT
Organism: Nothoprocta perdicaria; assembly: GCF_003342845.1. Lineage (NCBI taxonomy): Eukaryota > Metazoa > Chordata > Aves > Tinamiformes > Tinamidae > Nothoprocta > Nothoprocta perdicaria. Next base: position 4,563,718 of record NW_020455093.1, read on the forward strand.
GTTTCACAGGATAGCTTTAAATATAATTTTCAGTGCCTTCAGACATAGTGATGTCTGATGAGATAAAGCTCATACAAATATCTATGTAACCAGCATGTGCTGGTTTTCTTAAGAGGATAAAGCTTAATGAACTATTTGAGACAAACAAGTATGGATGGTAACAAGTATGGACTGAGGATTCCAGTTGAAAACTGCTGGAAACAAGAAGCCAACGCCACCATGGCAAGCTCACTTACAACAGAACTTAAGAACAGGCTATCAAGGCTTTCTACTTCTGAGAGAGATTGTAAGGGCAGTAAGTAGCAGTATTCTAACAGGAAGAATACTCCTGTTAGATCAGGGATGGTAGTGAACATGAGAGGAACAAGATGGGGAAGAAGCAACATAGTTAGCAATACAGTCTTTCTGCTATCACTTAGATCTTACTGAAGTAACATTTAAATATTCCCTTCGTCCAGGGTAACAGGAAATGACATGGAAAGTTCAGCTGTAAATACCAGAACTATCTGTTGTGCAGCAGAGAACAGTTTTCATAAAGCCTATGATTCTGTTTTTCCATGAAGCCTATTATTTCACACACTTTTCCACGCTTGCGCAAATACTCCTTTCAATGTGTGTAATGAAGCAATACTTATTTTGTGACTGGACAGACACAGTGTCTGTAATGGACCATTTTGCTTATTTGCATGTATGTCCACCTTTTTCCTCATGCGACATCAGTGCTAAAGAGTTTTGCAATAACTTGGTCTTTATAGAGTAGTATGTGCATTGAGAAACATGACCTTGTCTGCATGTTACATATAACTTATCAAGATCTCATGATATGGTGTTAGAATCTTTGAGCATAATGTATCCTAGAATTGTAATCCTCTGGGATTACTGCAGTTTTTGCAGTGCTGAAAAACCATCACAAAAGTTTTTGTGTACTTGTAGCCATTGCAAGATTAAAGGATCCATTATCATCATTCCAACACACCCCACAGGGCTGGAAACTACTGCTGCCATTTCTCTGCTTATAAACTGCCAATACCAAATCACTATAATGGAAGCTTAGAAATGATTAACAGTTCCTGTTAGCCTCCTGTATTGGGAGGCTGAATCTTACTACATAACACTTAAGTTAAAACTTGGCATTTTGTACTGAACCAACAAGATTCTCTTTTATGTTCCTATTCTAAGCATGAGTTTATTCAATATGGTAGTAAAAATTTGTTATGTGATTGCAATTATTATATCATGAAATTAGAACCCATTAGATGCTTTTCTAGTTATATGTGAATTTATTCCAAAGAGACTCGATGTTAAAATAAAAAAGAAAGCAGGAAAAAAAAAAAATCTAAAACAGAGAGATAAAAAGAAAAATAATCAGTGGTAATTAAAAGTGGTAATAATTTTGCAACAGGCAACTGTTCAAATCAAATATACTTCTTAAATACTTGAGTAAGACTTTTTTTTTTTTTTTTTTAAGTATAACAAAGCAAATAAGCTTATTTCCTAGTATTTGTGTCAGGTACCCCAAAATAGCATCCATTTCTAGTTCAAGAACTAGAAAATTTAGAAATTAAAAGATATAAGTGCACAATAAATAAATAAATTAAAGCCATCTCTAGCTTTATCTTTTTTACACAGTGAAAATCAGATAGATTCTTACATACTAGCAGTGGGAATAAGTGAAATATTTTCTGCTCTCAAAGACAGTACAGGGCAGCAGCCACCTGCTAGCTATCAGAGACAGGGTGCTACAACCCTGCTAAAATACTTTGCTAAAATACTTTACCTCGTGTTACAGGTAAACCCAGCCCTGTGCCAGTGAGTTTCTATTGCACTCACTTGTGCTGCAATGGAAGAGTCAAGTTTTACTGAGAATGTGTGGGTGAGGAGAGCACATAAGCAATTATAATGGTACTCTTATGATATAAGACCTATGGCATCAACACTTCACAGTGAAATCCACTCAACAGAAAACTGCATAAAAGCAATGCCCTATTTTAACTTCAAAACTTACATCTGTTAAAAAAGGAACTCACCAGGGTACAGAAGATGCATTGGCATTGTGCTATTGTTGTCATCTGCTCCACGGGATATTCGCCAAGGCAGAGTTTGCAGGACACCAGTGGATCAAGCACCAAGTCCCAGGTAGGCCTATATCTTGCTGTAGTCATCGCAGAGCAGTCTGAAATAAACAGAGTATTACTCCTTCACCTCCATATGCTGATAGTCTGTATATCTTTGTGTACTGCAAGCCTTAGCTGCTGCCTGCCAGCTCTTTGGAACTAAATATCAACAGTGAGGGCTAATCTGACAGTTATCAGCACATGCAAAAAGCTACACGCTCCTGCCTGAGAGCATATGCATAGAAAGATGAAAGGAGGAGGAAAAGGATGAAACAGGCTGATAAAATATCAAGAGACCAAGCAGGAAACACTCTAAAGACACAGACTTTGTTTTGCATTATGCATGAAAAATCTCACACTATTTTCCTTACTACTTTTTACCTTCCTTTCACCCACATCGATCACCCATTCCTTAAAATACATTGCTTAAGGTCCCTTCCTGCCACCAACGTCACATTTAGAGTATCCTTCATGAATCCAGCATATGTTTTGCCCTTTCTGCAGCCTGATGATACTGCAACTGGCCAACACAGCCAGATATTTTTGCTCCTAAGAGCATGGCAGATAAATCAGTTTGCTAAGTTAATTTTAGAAAGAATGATGAATATGAATATCCATAGAATTTCTGAGCCTGCAGTTTTCTCCCTACCTTTGCTATATGCTGACAGTGCAGCTTTGTTGCGACGATAAGCAAATGAGGCCAAAACAAACAGAAGTGTGAGCTTTGTTTAATACCAGATGGTATAATACCTATGCATTATTCTTGACAGTGATAAGATATGACCGTATCTTTTACCAGATATTAGGGCTCAGGGGCCAGGGGAAGAGTTGCCAAATGCCCATCCACTGCAGAACAACAAAGAACAAAAGTCCTTTATGAATTACACACATACAAATACAATCGAATATACCTAGGGTAATTTCTGTGCTATATATCCAGTCCTAATGCCACAATAGTATTATTCTCCCTCAGTGACAGACTTTCAGGAGTGGGATATCCACATCTAAAGGCCATCAAAGGTTCTACATTATCTCCCTCTTCTTTCCTTATTAAGATATTCAGGTTCTCTCTCTCTAATAGATGCCAACCATTGTTACAATTTTTAATTATGTTTTTGGAACTTAAAGAATTTTACTTACATCTAAGTTACATCTGTGAACTTCAAGACCTTCAGAGCTGCAACAAATATCATGACTTAGATGCCTTTCAGACTAGATTTCAATATACATTCAGGGAAAAATGACTTTTTGCCCCAAACAAATCACAAGGAAAGTTCAAAGAAATGCCTGTGAAATCCAAGTCTTTGATATTCAATTCAGTGTAGACTTGACTTCACCAAGGTCTCTATAAACTCTCTGAAACAAAGTGCAGATTTTATGTGAGCTCTCCATTCAGTCTGACCCATCAGGAAGTGCTCTTTAAAAGGCACACACAAGACACCAAAAAAATCATGCTTTCTCCCTCCCCCCCCCCCCCCCTTTTTTTTTTTTTTTCAATAGTGAAGCCATCAGGAAGAAAAGAGGGAGAGAATAAAGACTAGATAATCTTATTTCTAATGATGTTCTAGGTCACCTCCACTGAAAACCCCATAATATTCAACACTCTTTCAAAGGAAAGATAGGAAATAGACTCAAGGAATTACATGTCAATAGCATGCCCCAGTTACAACAGATGACCTGAGCAGTCTTTTCTGAGATTTTCATATGAAAGTCTGACACTGTGGTATGAATTGAAGCCCAAGGTCAAGGATATTAGTCTATCTTATTGTAAATTGCCACTGTATTATTCTTTAGCACAAAAATAAGCTAGAACAAGTCTCTCTGCAAGCTCTAATTTATCTGACATTTACAAGTTCATGAAATTTTTGAGAAGCAGTGATGACAAACACCAGAACTAATTCTGTTTTTCTGAGTGTCCTTTGCTTGTCCTGATCAGTTTATTGAACATTATGGCAATAAGCAGATGAAACTAAGAGGTTTGATGAAGAGGGATAAATTTAAATTAGGTATATACTTGCAGGCATCAATCAGACCAAGATATTAGTAAGTTTTATGATAACATCACTCAGTTCAGACCAAAATATTGACAAATGTAACACACCAATACCACACAATCCAAGCAAAATAAAAACAAAAACAAACAAAAAACACTTATTCAGTGTTTGCTAATAAACAATAATATGAGGTAAAATGTAGTCTTTTGGCTCCAATTCTTATACTTGCTTGCTCTTCTCTAGGATAAAGGCTTACTGGTCTCACCATACTGATTCCTCTTTTGCATCACAACCACAGTACAACAACATCTAATTGGGAAGCATTCTCTTTGCTACTATTCTCTGCTCAAAAAAATTAGATTCTTCCAAACTAGCATCCTGAAGGCCAGCAGAAACTGCCTGCCCTGTCACAGCAGTGTCACAGTCAGTGGCTCAGCAACGATGACAGCAGAAAGCAAAAGCAGACTTCCAGGTTCCAACTGCAGCAGGCAGCACTGTCTCTTTCTGCTTGCCCTTCTTGCCAAATTTGCCTTCTGCTTAGACTGCAGCATATGCAAACGGAGATGATTGCCTGCCTGTATTCATAGGGAAACATTAAAATACATGAATAAATAAATAGTTAATTGCTGCCTAAACCACTAACAAGATCTTATCACACACTATCATAGAAAAAAAGACCCATGTTGCCGTATTATTAAGTAGGTCATTATATGGAGTATGAATGCAGAAGACAGCATTGTCTCATTTTACATCTTTCACTTCAGCCTAGATAAGTCTTACATATAAACCCTTTTTACATTCTGAATTACTTTTGAAATCTAATTTTAAAATAGCCTTTGCTTTTAGTAATGAAACATGAAACTCACTAGCAAAGGAAAGAAATATCTGTTGTCACCAATGACATTAAAGGCAGGGTGCAGAGATCTGTCAACTAGCCTGCAGGAAAATGTCACAGAACATCTACTGCCTCCCAGGGGAATGCATGCGTCTGCTGTGTATTCTTGCAAAGCAATATAGGGCATCCAGCTTCTGAGAACAGACTGAATCTTGCTTCGTTCTTGCCTCATGACCATCCGGCACACTGTCGAAACTAAGTCTGTCTGTGTTTATGTTATGATGCATAAGGAAGAAAGGAGGAGGGGAAAAAAAAAAAACACTCAAAAGCAGAGATTTTGACTAATTTGACTTCCAGTCAAATTTGGAGCTTTCAGATTAATTCTCCTAAGTGTTCTGTAACTACTGTCTCTCAAACTGTATTTTGATGTTTTCCAGTGATATGGCAAGCTTTACCTAGCAAGTAACGCAACAGCAAAAAGAGGAAGGAGGCAACCAGATAAAACAAGGAAGAGGAAAACAAAATAAGAAAAAAAAGTCTCTCCAGATATTTTGCTTATGTGATGGGAGAAGTGTCCATTTGGAAAGCAGATTCATCTGCACAAAAAGTTGCAATCTGCAGCTGGTTATGACTGCCTGATCTATAAAGTCAATAATTTTCATCCACAGTGACCTAAACAATTCCAAGTCTTCCTATGCACAGCCACAGCAGCAGCTCACGGTGCATGTGACTTGACAGCTCTGAGTTCTTCAGCTTAACAAGGGACTGATTTATATGACTGAGGATCCTGCAATTCAATTTGCTTCTCTCTAGCCAAGTTCGAAGTTGATGGCATTTGCTCAGTTCCTGGGCTTTTCCATGGATTCTCGCTAGTGTTATATAGCTAGAGAAATACAGAAATGGCCTGCATGCCGACCTTCAGTCTAATCAGTAAATACTTTTTAGTAACGGTACTAGCTTCCATTATGTCACTTCATCACTGGCTTTTTGATAAGGTCATTTAAAAGCTCTTTGTAAAACAATAAATGCATCATCTAGGTAGATTTTATGCTTATAAAAGCAGACAGGCAGACTTAGTAACTCTCACCTATCAATCTCGGCTACTTAATGATTCCTGTCACTGAGTTATCTTTCTGCCTCAGTATCTTAATCTTCAAAGAACTGCTTGGGAGGTAAAGGGGTATTAATTCTCTCTATTAAATGTCAGGCAAACTAATGCACAAAATACTGGATTTACATAGGAATTTATATGTTTAAGGATGACTAGCCACTTCCTTGACTTTTTAAATCCTGGCAAAAGCCTGGCTGTTTATTTAAGATTCTCTCACAAATCTGATTGAAAAAATAATTGTTATCCTTTCCATCCTCAACAATTCCAACCAGTAAAGCTGGATTCTGTCATCCAAAAGTAAACTAGCAATATGATATACTTTGATATAATTGCTTGCAACAGCATATAAAGCTTCTCACTAATTCTGAAGATAGTAACAGAAATATAGTGGTTATAGTGGTATGGTATAGTGGTTAGTATAACTGCCTTCTAAGCAGTTGACCCAGGTTGCATGTTCAGCCTGAGGAAGAGAAGGCTGAGGGGGGATCTGATCAGTGTCTATAAATACCTAAAGGGAGGAAGCGAGGGGAATGGGGCCAGCCTCTTTTCAGTGGTGACCACTGACAGAACTAGAGGAAACTGCCACAAACAGAAGCACCAAAAATGCCACAGGAACTGAAGGAAGCATTTTTTGACAGTGAGGGTGCCGGAGCCCTGGAACAGGCTGCCCAGGGAGGCTGTGGAGTCTCCTTCTCTGGAGATCTTCCAAACCCGCCTGGATGCCGCCCTGGGCCCCGTGCTCTGGGTGTCCCTGCTGGAGCAGGAAGGTTGGACTAGATATCTCTAGAGGTCCCTTCCAGCCTTAAGGATTCTATGATTCTACGATTCTATGAAATGGTGAGCTCAAGTTAACCTGTGGCTCAAGTTCAGAAGATAAAAGGCCATGTTAGAGCTGTGGGACTTAAAGCATTGTCAGTAACTTCAATTTCTTTGACCAATGGAGGCATGTGGAAAACCGGCACTCTCAGACTGTTGATCTATAACTGTGCAGGGAACTCTTCAGGAACTTGGGTCCTTTCTATGACTTGCCATCCTTTCCTTAAAACACTATGTTTCTTTGCCTTACCTTCCCAACTTACATAAAAACATTTCACAGCTACGTATAAAGAGTTTATGAATGTATATAACAAATTCATCCAGAAATTTCAATACTCAAAAAAATCAAAATTAACATTATACTGAAGCTCTTTTATGCCATTATTGAAAGGTACTACTGAAAGTTGCTCAGATACATCACCAAGAGTACAACATCTACTAGACTGACTGCTTCTAAGACAAGTTGGTGAGATAGTGGGAGTTCAAAAAAGGTTGTTTTGCTAAATACCTATCTTCTTTTTACTTTTCCTAAGAAATTGTAAAATTAATAAAAGGCAAAGAACTCATGGATATTTAGAGAGACTGGTTTGATTATGACATAAATGAAAGATTTTAAGTATTAGGAAGGTAACAGTGAAACTCTAGATCTGTTGATATATATGAAAGTGCTGCCTATCGAATGAACGAGTGAGTTGATAGCAAAAGACACACACCCTTACCATTACAAAACCCAAAAATTCTTAAAATTCCAGTTCCTAAAGGATACTAACACTAGTAGTATTACATGTCATAACCTCATCTTCTGTCCAAAGAGATGCCACTTGCAAGCTGGGATGCGGAAGTACCGGACAGCTGCAAGATCCTATCATCTCTTCTGCAAAATACATCCTCTGTGTAGTGTGACAAGGCTGTCTGTTTTTATGGTTTTGCATGTTTCTGGGCTTTTCAACAGTTACGGTGCTAGTATGACTTCTCAAGGCACTGCAAAACAGGAGCAAACCTGCAACATGGCGTGGCAGTATACTCTAAACACGGTACTCAGCACTGTAGGTAGTCATGAAAAAAAGCTGTGGTCAGGCAGAAGGCAAGGGACTGGACAAACATGTGGGAAAATATACCCAAATATGTGGGAAAAAAAGTTATATATACATATATATATATATAAATGTAAAAGATATGGCTGAAGCAAAAGAAAAGAAAAAGAAAACCACACATAGCAAAGGTGAGAGAAATGAGAAGAAAGAAGCAGAGAACATTTCCCCTCATTATGTCCCAGGAGAAATGTATTTTGCAATACAGAGCACAATAACAACTGAAGTGGAAGCCACTCCATTATGTGCCCAACATACAATGCACCAAAAAGCTCTAGTACACAGTTAAAGAAAAGGAGGAAGGTGATAATAATCAGGAATGTTTCACAGAGTTTATATGTAGTTGATGTTTGCTATCTTGAGATTCTAGGAGCCAGARCAGCAGAGCACTTCAGGCAATAGCTTGGGCATCCCACATCATCCCCTTGCTCATGTGCGGAGCTCTAGGCCCTCACTTCACCTCAGAGCATTGTCTCTGCAACCACAGCAAGAAGGTCTCAACACCATTTGAAACAAATAAACCAAGATCCTCTGTGATTTAAAAGAATCTTCATTTCCTTTAAGTACGAAAASTTTCCTCGTCATGCTGGAGAAAAGCTTAGATACTATAGCACAGGTATTTGCTTTCAATTTCCAATTCCAGTTTAATGCAGTGAACCACTACTTCTGAATACTAGCACCAAGTCATAATCTCTGAATTACTGAGTCAGCCATTAGGCCCATGTCACAGTGTAGAAAAACAGTTAAATCATTAAGACATGAATTGTTTAAGCTCTGTAGAGAAAGAAGAAAGTAGAGCACATCAAGAATCCAGGACATAAGGGTTTTCCATACACCAAGAGTGACACAGAACACATTATTCTTCTTCTCCACAGACTACAACAAACCAGAGATATGACATGATTTAGATAGAGATCTATTTGTCTCATGAACTGCTGAGATCAAACAGAGAGATTAAAACAGTTTAATAGTATCAGCGTCATCAGCAAAAGGACCAAGAGTTCAGAATAGAGCTAAATCTTTTTCTACTGACCACGGAATATAACAAAAGTGATACAATCATTCTTGAAATGAGTTATGTCACAGACATTTCAGCAGATGCCTAAGAAAGTGTTGGCGATAGCCAGGAGATAGAGTGAAAGAGAAACATCCCTTTGACCTCACTTTTTTTGGGTATCTGAAAGACAAAAAACAGAATCAAGCTTATTTTTCCTACTGAGTGTTTTCAGATTTTGCTTCTACTAAGAGAAAGAAGATACATTACTAAGTTTTCATATTTACAGGATTTTCTGCAACTTGTTGTTACCACTTCTGTTAGTTAAAATAATTCATACTCAAGGATCATGGGTACCAATACCTAGAGTTTAATGGCAAATAATGGTAATTCATGATGAACTTGAAAAGACAGCTTCTAAATGCCTGGAAACAACTAGTAGATATAGTATACATTTAAGTAGTACCTGACAATGTCTACCATAGACTAGGAACACAGTTAACTCAGTGCTATAATAGGAAAGTCACAGGGTTCTGCTCACCTAGTTTTCACACAGCTTTCAGTCAGAAATCCTGCTCCAGGTGATTACATTTCCTGGATCTCTATGCCCCATTACAGGCCTCTTAAGTGTGTTGGCTTGCTCTTGTAGCTCAGGGGGCTGTACTGACAGGCTCTCTATGACTGACTAGTGACCCTGTATTTTTCTCTTCCCCATCCCTACCCTGTTCTCACTTCCTCCTATTCTTTCCCTCCTCCGTGCTTACAAGGAACTGATGAATTAGAGTGCCCTTTGAGCGGCCTGCACAACAACAATAAATCAGCAAGGAGTTTGAAATGTTAACATAGCACAAGGATTTGCCTCTTGACAGTTGGCTCTTAGAGCAGTAACAGCTATGTTTACGCAAAGCCCAAATAATACCAAGCCTGAGATCTCTGGGTCTTCCCTCTGGGGGAAGGGAGGAAAGATAAAAGCCTTGGAAGCTTAGAGTTATAAATCATATTTAAAGCTATGTCAAATTACTCAAGAAGTAAAGAGATGAGCAAGGGAGTGGAGTCCCATGACTGTCCTGATTCCAGCTCTGTGATGCTTGATGGAATCAGCTGAGCAATTCTCAGTTCTCCCAGTAAAAAGGGGATCAAAATAGCCTTTTACCATGTAACTCTGTGGCAATATATGTGCTTAGTACTATGGTGAAATACTCAGTGCTGTACTTGCATAACACTCRGATGAAGGAAGTACTCTAGTGTTTATGAAGAAGAAACACAAACAAGTTTCTCAAATCTCCCTATTAGCTCACTCAATACCATTAGAGCTATCATCATGTGAGACCACACATATCCCTTCGTATTTGACAACTGCACCCTTAAGACATTTCTGTAGCTGAAAGCAGCATCCATCGCAGTAGGAAGAAACTGTGTTATCTTAGCCACAGCTAGCTTTGTTCCTGGGGCTCAATAATAACAACAACCGAATTCCAGGCAGACATTTATGAAACAGAGCATTTATCACAGCATGAAGTTTGGACAGTGGGTCTCAGTTCCACAGTATAAATTTGCCCTTCCAAGATTAGATTGTGATTTTTCCTTGTTCTAACAGTTTACCTCTACTGACAAAATTAAGAGGAAGAAGAATGAACAAAGCATATGTAATTAATAAGGCTACTATGAAAACACTGTCAAAGTAAAGAAAAGGAACCTTCGCAGAAAGAAGGAAACTTCATAGACATGTTCTGTCTACTGATTACTTTAAGCTATCTAGAAAACTCCCAAAATCTAAATGTATAAACATATAGGATGCTGAACTGCTCTGAGCTCTGCCTTCTGCAGACAAGCAACAGCACTAATGGCTTCTGTAATACTGTAACATACTGTCCATCATTTAAACTAAAAAACAGCCCTTGCAGTCTTCACTGGATGAGAGAATAGAGCAGATTTGAATTAGATGCTATAGTATGTAAATTCTTTCATGAGGTCAGCACGATACACTGGACTAAGCATAAGGAGATATCTAGGATGGGATTGCATCTACCCAAAACAGTCATGTTATTGGTCATGTCTGGTGAAGCAGCTTTTCCAAGGGATAATCATGCAGGTTACCCATGCAGTCAGTGGAAGGCAAGCGATTCTGAAGGCCTTCAGTGACCTTAGTTATTTCAGTGAAAGCAGTGGGAAGCACCTGTGTGCATGCTCACACACACATACATCCACCACCACCCTTCAGGAGGCATTTCTGAGAATACAACTAGTGAAAGTTACTCTTGCTCTGTGCAAGACTGAATTAAAGAGCAATAAGAAAACAGTGTTTTCCTCTGAAGTTCTAACAAAACCCTCATACTCTGCTCAATGGTATCTACCATAATCAAGACCATTAGCCGCTCAGTTTCTCTCCATACAGTGTCAAATTTTCAAACCTTTTCCTCCATTTGTGTTATCTATCATCCATTTTTGATTTTATGCATCTGATTAAACAACTAGTCCTTCATGCCACCTTATGCTTCCCATGATACAAATAATTCTTCTCAAAACCATTCCTTCTTACACTTATCTGCATGTATTTTCTGACAAACTTCTGACTTGACAAATTTGACAACTCAGGATTCAGACAAGAAAGTCCCTCTCTCCCCATGCAACAGATCCTATTGCTCGACTATAGTAGTTCCAAGTTTCCTTCTGCTTGGAACATGCTGCTCTCTTCCTATCACATCTTCTTAAGCCTCACCTCTGCTGCACACATTTAATGAGTCAATGTACCCTACAGCTCAAGAGAAAGGGTCAGACTGTCCCGACAGGGAGCTGATTTGGGATGAGTTTTCCTTCTCTCTCCCTTTCTCTCTCAGAGAAGGATATTTTGCCTTTCTCCATACTGCCGTAACAGTTTTAGTTACATTGTGATCTCTTTCAGTGTCTCGGGCACATTAGCTTGCTGAACAAAATACTGTTTGTTTCCTAGTTCCCTTCTGCACGTTACAAGATTGTATGTTCCAACAYATTTCTCCAAATCATGTCCTGATGGGGCATTTAACCAGTGTATGCCTGGACAACAGAATGATACAGAAAAACGTTACTACCATGCAACAATATCACTAGGAATGGATTCTAATTAAAATGCTGCTGTATAGTAWGAGTTAGATGTTTAATTTGTGCTAGTTTCTTATTTTATTGATTTTTCTGGTAAAGTTTCTTTCAAGAAACATAATCCTAAGAGAATTTTTGTCTGTGATCCGTGCAATTGTTAAGATAAAAAAAAAAAAAGAAAAGAAAAAAAATCCAGCAATCCAGCAGGTAGAACATTACTTAAATTGTAGAATTACACACCCATTTTTTCTTCTTCTACAAATTTGATGTGTGCTGTATAACTTTGAGCAACTCACATGATTTACTTACRCCCTGTGAATGGACACATGAGCAGGCTACCACGAGGTAGGCTGCAGAATAAATATGAAGTGCATGAACTCTCCATGCGAGTGTTTCCCTTCTGTTCTCCCTCTGCAGATGGAGAACCTGGGTACTTGCTGCCCTTCCAAAGATGCAGTGTATGACACTACAACACTGACCAAAGCTTTCATCTTTTGTGGTAATGTTACTGCTACATGGCAATGCTACTGCAGAGCTGCAGTGCTTTACTGCATATAGAAAAGCTTTCCTGTACAACACATGTACCTGTTTATGGCAGAGAAAGGAAGCACTGCAACACACTGACTGCACATGGCAGAAATGATGCTTTATCTGCAAACTGCGAAGACAGGAAGACAGAAATCAAAGACCAAGAAGTAAGGTGTGTACAGGCAGCAGAAAACAAATGAGGAAAAGAAGGAAAAGGCTCAGGCTCACCATAGAAAAATAATGCTCCCTTCAGGGCTTCCAAGCTAAAGTTCTCAGTAGGTAACAGGTACTTACAAATCAGACCTTCGGATTTAGAAGACATTCAAAGGAATCCCATTGCAAATTTCTCTAGATTGCTTTGCAAGTCTCATCTTAAATCAAAACAAGTTGGGCCTCTGCGTATGATACTTTAAGAGGTTAAGATATGAGATGCTTTTCCTCTTCAATAAAGCCCCTCAATCACCTGCAGTACATTTATGTCTTTCATTGCTAATTAATTCATATAGTGAATTACAATTAAAAAAWTTTTTTTCATACTAGGGAAGAAGCTTGGCTTGAGTTACCCAAATAGAAGTGATTTTGAAAGAATATATATTAAAAGAAAATATCAACTTTGTATAGAATAAATGATCCAAAAGTAAACTAAATAGGAAAGTTTTTGCTCACATGGTTTTAGTATAYTCATCTAAATTATAATAAAAATGCTCATTGTCTTATATGTCTYGGTTCAGTTTGAAAGAAAACATTCACTTTCACTTTTTACATACCCACATAATTCATTTTGCTAACATGTGATCTTTACAGTTTCTAGGTTAAGACACACTCCCTCCCACACAAAAACACAAATGAAGAGCAGCTATCTTAAGCGAGTCTTGGTGGGTTGTGTACAAAGTTAACATTGCCAGAATTAATTTCCTAAGGAGAGAAACAAAATAAAGAAGTGATAATTACATTTAAATCATTGACACATAACAACATATGCCCTAAGCCACTTAGGAAAAAGAGCTTCTATGTATCTAAGTGATCAGTTCATTATCAAACAATTTCCTAAATTTTGACCCATTAAATGTGTCCCTTTAACAGCTAAGAGCTGTTAGGAAATATTCCTCTCCCTTCATAAAAGAAGTACTTCCTACCTCTTGTCTTTAAGATCAGCTAAGTCTGAAAAGAAACCCAAAGCCCATCAGATACTCAGAGGGCTGCTCTGTACTGTCACAGCCTGAGCACAAACAGGAATCAAGCAAATAGCTTAAACGCTGGGTCAAACAGGTTATTACTGCAGGATAACTGCTGTAGGGTCACTATCACCCTCAAACTGCAAAATCTTTTGCAGCAGGAGGAGACAAAAAACATAACATCACAYCTACTAAGTTCTATGCCTCAAAAAGTGCATCCGTAGTCAAATATGGTGGGAAATCATTTACTCTATGCTGACTTGAGTCAGTAAATACCTTTTTAAAAGTAGTGTTTGAGCTCCTGTAGATTTTTTTTCCTGCCCTGTAGGGCAGCATAGAAGCAACCACATCAACTCCTTTATGTTATTTTATTGTTAAAATATAAACTAAAAGAAAAAAAAAAGCCCTTAGTAAAATAAAACGTCACTGGAAATGTGACTATTAGAAAGGCTGTATTCAAAAATGGTAGTTAAAGATATTCTATGTTTTCCAGAGGCCGCTTGCTGAATATTTTAGATAGTAAGGCTCTTTCCAAGTTCAACTCATGCTTTTCCAAACAAAACAAAACTTAAACCACAGAACTCTGCCCTCTCTTTAGCTTCTGGGAAGATCACAAATGAACTCGTTTATTATGGTCCAAGCTAAGTAATGGGGTTCAATACAGAAATTGAGGGGGGGGGAAGAAAAATAATAATTAAAAAATTAGCCTTTGAGACATAAACCCCTATTTAAAGAAAATACACTGTACTAAAAAAAATAAATCTTTTCAGTACATTGTGTAACTATTGCTGTCCGCTATTTACTTTAATGTCCCCCACAGTGCTTCATGCCAAAGAGGCTGTGGAAGAGCACCCACATTGGTCTGACACGGCAAGTTAAAATTAGAACCAGCATTTAAAAAGGAATCACTCCAGAGGTTCCAAACTAAATGGCATGAATTACAGCCCAGTGCTTAAAATTAGCCTTCATGGTTTGTTTTAAAGATATTCCTAGTAACAAACTCAATCTGATTGCTTTCTCTTGGTTGATTTTATTGCACCTAGCAATCTGGAAGGCCAGTAATAGAAATTTTGTTTAAAATATTCTGTTAACATCCCTAAATACGGGCTCTGGCTCTTGAGTTAGCTCTCTTTAAGGTCTGAAACTTCTCTAGATCATTTTTTCCTCTCTCTCTCTTTTTTTATTTTATTTTATTTTTTTTTTTATTTTTATTTTGGGTAGAGGAGGAGAAGGCAGCAAAGGATATTGAAAGTGCTTGCCTAGAAGTTAAGGGCTTTATAGGCATTTAGGATGAAATGGCTCAACAATATTAAAACCAGGAAGAAAACTTTCAGAGGGAGGGAAGAGACATTTGTAATCTATCTTTTCATTACAAAAACAAACAAAATACTACAAAACACACA
The DNA here is from genome assembly GCF_003342845.1 of Nothoprocta perdicaria. Lineage (NCBI taxonomy): Eukaryota > Metazoa > Chordata > Aves > Tinamiformes > Tinamidae > Nothoprocta > Nothoprocta perdicaria. Next base: position 4,578,854 of record NW_020455093.1, read on the forward strand.
AACCCAAACACTAATAAGGAAAAGAACCATTACTGGAAGTCTACAGAAGACAATGTTCACACAAGAAGGACATGCAGGCCTTGAAACATCCAAGGACAGGATTTACAGACACCTAAAACATAAACCAACTATGCTGATATCTGTGATAGTTTCAGCAAATAAACTAACCATCTAATCAGTTTTTAAAGAGTGATGATRAAATTGATAGAAATCGGTAGAAAAACCCACAATAGAGCATGTGAGAAACTGACTATGAAAAAGGGAAACAGAAAAAAAGGGAACACGAGATGGACTGCAGGCCACACTCTTCCCCCCATGGCAAGTCCAAGGGGCAAAAGTCTCTGGTGCTGTGTGACCAGACCCAATTCTCATTGATAGCACAACAGAAACAGAGTTGGGTCTGCACGTGGTGGTAGGTGGCAAATGCCTTCCACGTGCTGGCCTGCTCTAAGCATCCCTTGAAGGGGCAGCACCCCGTGATTCCAGAGTTCCAGAATGTCTGGGATGCAGCAGGCTGAAAATCCATAGAAAGGATATGCATTGCCTGAGACAATACAGTCATCCTGTACCATGGATGAGCTGCACCTTCTCCTGCCTTCCCTGCTCCTAGAGTAAAAACATCTTGTTCTGGGGACACCACCTTTGTGCTTTGGTGAGGGCACCACTGAAAAGCAGGTGTTACACTTGGATGAGAAAGCCATGAGATTTGGGAGGGCTCCAAGTTCCTGAAGAAGTTCATGCCACAAGCCCTGAGAAAAGTCACTCACCTGTGGAGCTCAGAATGCTGTTGTCATAGACCCATCTAGTACTCATGGTCACTCCTCATCGCTGGACTCATGTCTGTACACAAATGAGATTCCTCATTTCATGACAGCAACATTAAGGGGAGATCTGAGCACTGCTTAACACACAGGTTACTCAGAAAGCCAGCAAAAGATGAAGGCTGAGACTCATGCTCACTTTCTCTGAGATACAGAGTTCATTAGAAACTTCATTTCCACCAACAGCTTTTGTGCTGCATGACATTTTCTCCCTAGCCCTCAACTTTCACTGGAGAATAAAACTACATTGAGATATACAAACCACATGATAGGACTGCATGGAAGATGGCAGAAAACCTAACAAAGAGAACAAAACCACCTTCACTTGACAAGCAGATGGGATCAATACGTTACAAGAGAATGAAGAACTKGTAAGAGATAAAATTAAGGAAGTCTTAGTGCAAAGCCCAATGTTGGGAAGGGAAACGAATTTCTCAGGTGTTACTGTAAGGAATTTGTTTATGTCCCTTTCAAAAGAAAGTGAATAAGCAGATGTCTTGCTTGTGAAAGGTCAGGAACTGATGTTGTTCTGCAGCAGCAAGAYCATCTCACAAGACAACAGATTGCTACAAGGGCTACTAAGCAATGATTGCCTAACTCTTCTTCACAAGGGTCAAAATGCACAAGCATAAAATGGCCAGGATCTTCCAGTATATTTAAATACCAGAAAAGTACTGTTTTTGTGCATGTGTGCATCTGTAGCAGTCACAACCTCTTCCTTTGTTCTAATACACTGAACAGGGGGAATAATCAAGAAAAAAAGTCTTTTTGTTAGAMGGGGTAAAAGAACAGTCAGTTTTATACAAACTGGAACTACCTATTTTGGGGAACATTGAACATCTGTTCTGAAAACAGACATTTTCAGCCAAATTTCACTTCTGCAGAGTGGAGAAAAAACAACCAAGTAGTAACTCATCTATATTTTGACCTGTGATGCAGCATTTTACTGCCTAAGCATACTATAAGACAAGGCTAGTTACCCAAGTTCCAGACTAAGAAACTCAAAGAAACTGAAATAAAATTTCAAAGATGCAGTCTATGGCTATTGATTTTTACAGAATGCTATTTGTTTTCAAAAGTAAGAATTCATAGTCAGAACAAGAAATTAGGACGGGAAAAAAAAAAAGACTGAAAACTGCTTACCTAGTAAAAAACATTCCAGACCACTTTGTACAAATCTCAGACCTGCGCATATAAATATCTAGGCAATCAAAAAAGGAATATAGCTTGTTCTAAAACTGGGTGATGTAATTTACTTCTTTTTTTTTTTTTTATTATTTACTGTTAAAAGGCCATTTCCCACCTTCATACCTTGCTTTTCTATAAGGTGCAAATTTGCTGTGGGTGCAAATTTATATATAAGGTGCAAATTTATCTATTTATCTTATTTATCTATAAGGTGCAAATTTGCCTCTTGACACTGAGGGTGACAGAGCCCTAGAACAGGCTGCCCAGGGAGGTTGTGGAGTCTCCTTCTCGGGAGATCTTCCAAATCCGCTTGGATGCAGCCCTGTGCCACATGCTCTAGGTGACCCTGCRTGTGCAGGGGGGTTGGACTAGATGATCTCTGGAGGTCCCTTCCAACCTTAACCATTCTATGATTCTATGAATCTGTGATTCTATGAAGCAGATTATGAAAGTGGCCCTGGGAGGTGACCATCCACCCTATATACTTACCACTGACTCAGTTACAGCACACAGCGACAAGGATCTCAGCTGCCCTTTTGAGACAGCTGTGTAGAAACAGTTACCTTTGCTGTTAACAACTGAGACAAGGCCRTGTTATTTTGATGGCCTACTTCTACAAAATGAAGCATAGCAACTATTTTAAGGTTATGAACAATGTAACAGATGCAAATGACTAAAAGACCCACAATTTCAAGCCAACACTAGATCAGTGCAGAGGAATTTTGCCTTTTACTGGCAAACTTGAGTTTCCCCATCTGCTACCCTCCCCCTACTAAGGAAGCCAGAGGGAGGAAAGGAATCTACATTAATGGAAGTTTTTAAAGACAGTAAGATGCACAGTTTTTTCTCTAGACACTTAGGAAAGGCCAGTGAGTTCTGCCACCATTTTCACTATCAGACTGATGAAGTGGTGGGCTCCTGCCCTCCAGGCTAAGAGGAACGAGAAAAAAAAGGAAAAAAATAAAAAATAAAAAAAAAAGGAAGAGAAGCAGACAGTACTCATCTATATTGCATTCAATAACAGAAGTGTTTTTGTCCATTACACAATTATTGCAGAGGTCACTCATATGCCAAAAATATTTTCCAGTATGGACTTTTTGCCAGCACAGGCTCTATTTCAGCAACCCTTCAGAGACATCTCAGTGAAACAGGGTTGGCAAGAAGAAGAAAGATTCCAAAAAAAAGTAAAAAGTAACACTTCAGCTGTGCAAATGCACAATAGATCCACAGTTGTTTCATATGAGATTGAACTTTGGTTTCTGCTAAGGAGGGAAGACAGAAAAAGACACCCGTCTCTGTGTCGCTTTTCCAAGAGACTAGGCCACAGGTCCTCTCTAGGCTGCCTGTTCTTGAGGCAGTCTTTTCCTCTTAGATTTGAAAAGGAGTAATGTGCCTGGAGAGCTTTGAGGGTCTTTAGAAAACTATCTATCTGCAGAAAATGAAGCAAGCAGGATGGGCAGAATACACAGTTTATAGGTGTTACTTGGTCGGGAACGAGGTGCAGATGCCAAGTTTTAAATTGACTGGTTAAAAAGGCACGTAGTGAAAGTGAGARACATTTTTGTTTCTGACTTCAATTGTTTTTAAGCAAGGGATATTGAAAATAATGCCAAACAAACATTATAGAGTTTAAATAAAATTTCACGTCTTTCTGCTCTTGATTAGTTGTTGTTCTGTTTATCTGCCAGGGGAGAGAAAAAAAAAAAAAAAAGTGAGAGACAAAAACATTCTCTAGTTTCAAAAGAATGAGACCAAAAAATATGTCAATAAATATTTCAACAAGCTTTACAATTAAACACTTCTTTTCCCTAGTCATGTTTCACTTCCCTTACCAACTTGCTATCAAAGTTGAACACGTAGCCGTTATACAAAAACTCAATTACGTAGCTAAGCAAAAGAACTGAGTTTTCTTCACACTGGGTTCTCTCCTTGCTCAGAAAGAGTTAAGCAAGGACAACATTGCAGTTCTTGTGAAGATCATGCCAATAACATGGCATAATGCTCAAAAACAAATAAAAATAAAAAACTTTCACTTTATTTGCCTTTTCCAGGATATGCAAGCAAGCACTGATTCGGAAAGTGGAAGAGCCACCGTGACAAATGGAGAATCTACAGGTATCATTAATTCTTCCATATAGCTATATACTAGCACAAGAATCATGCAACCCTTTTATCTCTATTCATATTTACCAAATAATCTTTCCCAAATCACAAATACAGACACATCTTTTTCATTATTTAAACAGTATTTTTACTGCCTTTTAGGAGTCAAAGAAAATCCTATTTGTTCTATATTGATTTAGATTGACTTGAAATGCTTAATCAACATTTTGCTGTGGCATACATACATATCTGCAGTTACCCAGAATAAGAAAAAACTTTTTTATTATTCTGCTTCGTTATCTGAAGTATGGATTTACTGCTTCTTAAAACTGAAAGTGTAGAATTGTGGAACATTAAACTATTAAACCAAAGAGGCTCTTCTACAGAGGTGAATATAAAAATAAAAGCCTAATGAGATTATGTTTGGCAGTACTGTACAACTTTACTTCTCTGGGCTACATGAGAACAAATCTCTTTCTATGCCCTGGGCTTTGCTAGAAGTTAACTGGAATGTAGATTTGTTGTTTTCTTACCCTTTATTTGTAAATGAACCAACTTTTTTTCATTGTAGAGTTCCATAATTGAAACCAAACTTGACAAATTCCCTCCTCTGGAGTAATTTAGACTATGTGGTTTTGATTTTTAATGGAGAGCACACAACAGCAATTCCAAAGAGTCTATAAAACTATCTCTTAAGCACTTTTCCCAGCTCCTCTTGGCATAAAAGTCTTATGAAAGAGTGGCTGCATTAGAAATTGTATCTGTCTGTGCTCAGGCCAAACATTGTCAGGACAGTTAATGCAAACGTCCAGCACAAGGATCTCTTTGTCAGTCACAGGATCTCATGAGGGAGCACCAGCCAGTCTAGGAATTTGGCTCCAGGTAGAGTTATATAAGGCTGAAAACTAAGACAGAGAGTCCAACTTATGCTGTTGGCACAAGCTGTCTGAATGCAGAAATCCAAACACCTCTTCACTATTTCTACTCTCTACCCATGTGACTCAGCATATATACGTTTAAGTTTAGAAAGATTAGTGTCACACAGAAGATTTTTTTTTTATTGAATTGAATTGAATTTTCTGAAGACAGAAAATACATTTTACTAACATCTTATATAGCTGTAACCCTCATGATCCACAACTTTAGGGGGGAATGCTCTGAAGTATCAAGAATTTCACCCTAAACTAAATTCAGAGACTTCTTACATAGATAAATTCTACAGCGAACCAAAGTAACTTTCTACACACTTAACAGCAATTCCAGAAATCGTACCAGGACAGCAAACATACAAAACCCACAAAGCCCACAACTTTGTGCAAAACTCAGTCTGTAGGCAGAGCATTTTAATAAATATGATCACATGCCAGGGAAGAGGARGAATTCAGAATACAGCAATTGGCAGGACTTCAACTTTCACTGCAAGCCATTTCCYATTTTCAGCTTTAACGGTGTTATTTCTGAGAGAGAAATCTTTGACTCAGTTCCTTTCCAAAGAATATTCAGAAAACCTGTATGGTTCAAACTGAGTATACATATATTTTAAATCAGAACCATAGTTTATAAACTAACTTAAAAAAAAAAAAAACTCTACTGTCTTTGAAATCAGGTTATATATAAACACAAAAGATTCTGGCCTTCCTTAATTTCATCACAGAGTTCAAAGGTGTGGCTTAACCATTCTGTGATTCTATGATTAACCTTTGGAACTCAAAATGACAACATGCTAATTTTCCACACTTCAATTTCCACATATAAAGATACATGATATGGAAAAATATCTGCCATACTCTACAGGAAAASAAACAAAATCAAACAAAGAAACACAAGTAGATAAGAGATTTGTGGCTTAAAAGCTCAGACAACTTTCTTGAACAAGCTCAGATATTGGTGTGCTGTAAAATTTCACAGCTACTCATATGCTGTTTAGCCAACAATTATGTTATCAAAAACAGGTTTACTCTTTCCTTCCTCTCTTGCACGTTTTCCCCCACTTTAACCTTATCCTCCCACTAGGTTCTTCAATACAAACCCTGTTTGGGGGGGGGGGGGGGAAACAGGATTTGGCAAAACTGCATAATTGCCCCCTTCCCACATTTACTGCACAATTGAGGGGAGGAAAAGGCAGGAAATGAATGGGAAAGAAAACATACAGTTATTTTTGTTATGGTGTTTCTGTTTAGAAAGTAGTAAAAAGGGCTTCATGGAGTTTAGGATGAGAAGGTTTATTAAATATGTTAGTGTGCTAAGCTGTATACCAYAGATCACCTGAAAGCACATGGCTACCAGTTACTACCCTGGCACAGGACCTGCCTTGATCTTGATCCATTGAGAAATCCACTACTTTCCATCCTAACAATATGAAGGGCAATTTTTTTGGTTGGGGTAGGAATGGATATTTCTCTTAGAATTGCTCCAGCTTTAGTCAGTGATTCTAGTTCTGCCTCTTTCTCAAAATGATARAAGTTTGTAAAATAAATTTTCTTTTCAAGAAAGAGCCACCTAAAGAGCACCTTTCCTACAATTCAGCCACAGATTTTTGTTAAAAAGACAAAGTGGTGGCACTCTGTCCATGACTTCACTAACCACTCCATTAGTGAGACCCTCCTGGTACCCACTTATATCTTTGGGAGGGAGGAGAGGACCTGATGAAACATTTCCTTTTGCCAGCACTGTTCATCTGGTTTCTTATTGCTCCTGGGCAACTTCTTCCAGTCACAAGAATTTAGTTATCCACTCTGCAGAGACAGCTTATGGATTTGTCCCTCTATTCTACGTCTGTCTCTCTTTCCTCCAACTGAAAATTTCAATTCGCCCCTCTGACACTTTCTCAGATACACCGAGCTGCCAGGCTAAGCTCTACAGAGCTAAGCAAAACCCCACACAAGGCTTTTCTGTGCATCTTCCTCCATTAACTAGAATCCTGCCAATCACTCAGCCTGCAACTTGTTCATCATTTTCAACTAGAACTCTCTATCAAAGTCACACAGAAATAACAGGCATAATATAAATAAAGGGCAGTGTTTTCCTGTTCAGGCAGRCAACTGAAGTGCCCACCCAGGCACTCAAAGTTTTCTTCCTTTTCTTGAGCTTCAGCCAACACAATCTGACTTTTAAAAACCCTTTATGAAGGGACATATGCAATACTCATCTCCCTAGTTGGCCATCTTGCTCTTTAAATCCTTTTCTCCTATCTAACTTGGAGCACGGGGAGGGAGGAAAGGGGAGACTAACTCCTGTTCCATACATCCAATAATTCTCTCATTCTTTTTCTCTTGATTACCTTTCACTGGCTTTTAAAAGCCATCTGCTTGCTTTTGAYCAAGCCACGACCTTGCTATCCAACACCACCAGAACAACCTGGCTGAGAGATGGATCTGACAGAAAAATCCATCCGATTTATTTCAGATGTCTATTTTTGGACAAAATCTTTCTCCTAAACTTATCTGGGCAAAGATACAATAACTGAAAATAAATAACAAAACAAYTTCATAAAAATAAGAAACTGTTCCTGCTGCATCCCTTCTAAGTAAAGACACTATCAGGCATTTTATTTCAGCACTCATACAATTTTGTGATCCTTTTTCTGCAGTTCTTTTGAGAATCTCAAGTGTCTTTAAAAAAGATGTGAACACCAGAACCACACACAACATTATTTTAATTCATGCTTTAAAAAAAAAAAAAAAAACACACACACTCACCCTTTAATAATCCTCTTAGCTACTCYTAGCTAATGATTAAATTAGCCCTATCTCCTCTCCCTGCAACATTGCACTGGAGACTTAAATAATCCTTAAATGATCCAATGCGTATGCAGAGTCATCACTTTCTGGATACAAACTCCTACTCTGAATTTTCACCATATTTTTCACCCATATTTCTGAATGCATTCAACCCCATCCCACGCACCCACCTTCATCTGGTCTTGCTTACCAATTATATTCTATATTTACATATTTACATGTATGCATGTGTATATATATATGCATATATATAATGCATATGTGTATATATATATAAAAATGAATATCCATCTGTCTTTCCCAAATTTTAAGTGAGTGGTTAAACAGAATGCTCTATTACTTTTRCCTTATAAAAGAAGTAGTTAATGGCAAATTGGTCCAGTCCCAGTCCTTCTAGGATCCCCAGTTTATTTCTCACAAGGATCTACCTGTTAATATTTCTCTGTCAGCAGCTATGTCAATCGGTCAGGGCGCCTTAGCCGGCACTGCGCTGCAATGACTTTTCTAATATGACTGTCCTGTTGGGCAAAGCCATAAGCTGACAAGCAGAATTGGGAAACTCCGTCAAGCTCCGCGCAGGCCCAGTGACAGATGTGGAAAGCAAGGCTGTGGGATCTGCTCTGTATTTGTGCAACAGCCCACGGTTCATCTGGTTGTGTCAGACAAGAGCAGCCAGGAGGCACGAAGGGTCGTGAAACCCGTCTGCTCTGCTCCACTCTGTCAGGGCTGCTGATGCATCTCGTGGGCCCTGAGACACAGGGTTCAAGGACAAAAGAACGTAAGGACACAYAAGAAAAAAGAAAGGATGAAATTCAACGTATTATATGCATGAGAGGGAATATAAACTTTACGTTGTCACTTTTACTTATGGTGATGACAATATGTGATACTGCAAGATGCAATATCCTTCCTGGCCTCCTTAGCGCTGTCAGGATGCTGCATTTCTATAATCACACACAGGATGGGGAGAAAAAAAGGTTCCTTCGTGGTGATCCTTTAAGCAGGACACAGTCCTAGAGTAATGTAAGGGCCTGTGACATAACTCATTGGTAAAAAGGAAATTCTACCATCCGAAATATTTATATTCCACAACCAAATTGGAATCCCTGTGCTAGACAGGTGACAGAGTTAGACCTTGAACTACACAGACAGACTACAAGGGTACTACTTGAAGGTGAAAATGCAGTTGAACCTGTCTGTGTCGGTCCAATTCCACTATCACCCAAGTCAAAGGGTGAAATCCCACTGGACCCACTCCTTCCCCTCCTTCCCTCAAGTCTTTCCTACTACATCCCACACAGAGTGAAGTGTTTACCAAGACAGAAACATTAAGGCTGAACACTTATTCATCTGGCTGATTCATGACAATAAGATGCTTCTTATCAGATCAGACGTGGGAAGTTCTTTAAAGGCTTTTTAAAAAGAGCAGCTACATGGTTTCAGGGGGACAGAAAAGCTCAAAGCACAGAGATGAAAGGTATTTTAATGGATCTATTCGCACTAGTACATGAAGCTTTGTGTGCTGAAAACAGGGCAGTAGACTACATCCCTAACAAGATATGCCAGAAGGTTTAATTACCAGCTTTGCTCTGACCCTAACAGCTCCTAGTACTCTACTCACTCCTGGATGCACTCGCAGAAAAAAATCCTTTTATCTCAGATTTGTAAAAGAGAGCTGGTCTTAACCTGGATTTAAGTGCCATATTTATTATAAACRTGCAATAGAAAAGGATAGGCAAGCAAATCTTCAAGAGAAGACAGTTTATTTCCTACCCTTGATCATTAAAAAACTGAGAAAGGTCTTCCCTGTTTCTATTTTTACCCTTAGTGGAAAAAGAAATTTGAGAGCTACTGTAAACATAATTAAATTAGCATTTCTTATTACTGAGAAATGCTTTGTAATTCCTCTAGAAGCTGAAGAAATGTACAGATTCCTATAAAAAGATGGTGCAAGTATATTGCACCACTTTGTGAACAGTCTAATATTATGTTGAAAATTTGCTTTCATGTAGCTTGTTAGTCTGGTTCCTTAAGAAGAAATAGTAAAGTAATCTATGATAAATAGAAATGTCAAGTCGTGCAGAAAAGGTATACTGAATGTTTGGAAAAACTCACTCACTCGGTCATATAYGATAATGTAAATCATTTTTTTCTGCCTCCTTTCCAAAGTATTTGTTAAAGCTATTATTCATTTAAAGCACTAAACAGAAATAGAAGTTCAAAAGAGGTTTAGCTTGTGTTGAAATTTCACACACATTTGACCTTACCTCTTTTCTGACAGTCATTCACAAAGGGAATTGAGAAAGTATCAGTCATCTCACAGTTGATTTGAAACAAAGTATTTGAAAATGAAAAGGCAGTACTTTAAGAAACAGTGAAGAAAATGTATATTTTAAGGAGCGCAGGAATATGCATCCATGGTCTTAAAGAGTCTACATTTCCTTGGAAAGCTTAAGCAAGAATGATTCGGTGAGTGGAAATACATGGGGCAATTCCTTACGGACCATAAACCATCTGTGTAGGTCTGTCAGCACTGTGTRTTACAAGTGCATTTCATATATTGTACAGCCAGAAGGACAGAGAATTGGCCACTGTTCARCCACTAGTGACCATTTTGGCAGTGACCTACACTGCCAAAATTAAGAAGAAAAAAGAGAGGGAGAGGAGGAGTAAGGGGAGAAGAAACTAGTAGTAAATCTTTATCCCAATGCATAAATCCCAACCCCTAATAGCCTCGTTACTTTATGAATATGCACTCCCACATCTGCAAAATCATCATGACAGACAGCTCTTTCCTGGTCTTGTACATGTCAGGACACCCAACCACAGGCCCTCTACCAGGGCAGAAGGGATCATGGGTCTCTGATGAATGAGGGAGTTATGCCAGCCATGTGATTTTTTTTTTTAAATTGTTTTCTGCTGCAAGTTTGCCATGTAGTCTCAAGAAGGAGAGCACAAAAGGAAGGGAGAGTGTATAAAAGCAGAAGGAAATGATCACAACAGGAACTAAGCGAACAAAACAGTCCTGTATGCAGGGTATACCACCCTTTCTTTGTGTATGCTGTTACTTATTTACGGCGTGGTATGCAACACTAATGCACAACATCACAGTGATCAAAGATGTTATGCACCCCAATGCAGACTGACTGCCATGGTGGCTAACTCTGGACTCCACTGGACTTCAAATCTCCTGTTACTCACTTCTATTCAACACTCATCCTTACATCTTAAAGCATATGAGCATTTAATGTATATCAGATGCCCTATATTCTTGATCACTTTGAGACCGATTGCCCTGAAGCCATTTCTCTTTGCATTTACACTCTTTGCACATGGGGCACATATCCAGAACAGACATCATCTACCAAAGCATTCCACATTGAGAAGAAAAAAAAGAATAATGTAAATGCTCATAAGGACATTGTCAAAGAAAGCAAAATATGTTAATTGTTAGCATCAATAGGAGACAAGGAAATAAAAATTCAGAAGCAGCAAGCATTTTTGTCCCTATTGGAAATATGTAAACTGTTTTGTTCTATTTTAAGGTAACAAGTCTTTTCTTCCTACTCAGAAGTCATTCAGTACAATGAAACAGGGAAATAAAAATATTTCTCAAAAATGGAAACATTATGTTTATCTAAGAGTTCTCGGACAATTCAGAGAACATTTTTGACCTCCACAGAGTTCCCCAAACTGCACTTAAGTTGAGATGGYTCCTACTACTTAAAAATTTTGTGCTCAGAATTACTACAGATTTTTCYATTAGAATTACTAGAGAGATGCAACTACAGAGGATACAGTTGACATGAAGTCCTCTTTTAACACTAATACACACATATATGTGCATGTATCTGCTATCTGCATTCAAGATACTAAGACAGGAATAGTATCTTCATTACTGCCCCCCCCCCCAAAAAAAAATGCACATAAACTGGCATTTCATTTCATATAGTTCTCAACATATCCTTTGGGCTGACCCCCTCCTGGTCAAACAATGACCTAATAGCCCAGTTCTGTATGTGGTAGTTTTCCTCCAAAGGAAGTGCAAAAAGCCTACTGAGTGAATAAATAGGCCATCCTGACATGCTAGCAGTATTACACAGGCCTTGAAGTAATGCAAACAGCTACATAGGGAGAACGTAGGTCTATTGTTTCTAGAGCAATTAAGCTGCAGTTGTTTAAATATGCTATTTCCTTGGCTTGCCTTACAGCAACAACAGAAGATTACTGACCTTTTAGCATAATAAGCAAACATTAAGGAAAGACACACATACACGCAAGAAAGTCCAGAATGTTTTTATTACAAATCTTTAAACTAGAAGAGCTGTAGACCTCACTGTGACCTGACAGATTTCTAATGAACAATTCTTAGCGTCAAAGCAACTTTAGGAAAGTAGACTTAAAGAGACAGAGAACAGGAATCAAGCTCATCATATTACACATTGACACTAATTCTTCAAAGCCTCCATAAASACTGTCTGATTTTCATTTTTATAGGAATCATATGAAAGCTTCCTTGATATTTCGAAGGTGGCATTTATGGGATAGCCTCATGTGCATGTCAATACCCTGGCCGTCTCCTAGTTATAATTTGATATTATTACAGACTGTAATATTATTACAGACTATAAGGAAGTGCTGAAACTGAACAGTATGAGGATACTAAGATACTAAGGCAAGAAAAAAAAAGCAGAGGTCATGAGTGACCCTTCTTGCCTTTCCAATGATCCCTCTGAAGTTCCCACCCATCAGCAAAATGGTGCGCTGCTATTCTTAGTGCAATGACACAGTTTGACTATTCCTCATACCAATAGCTATGTTGAATTTCCCTTGATAAAGCAACAACTCCAAGCAATAAGAGGTAGGAAAGCAGGTCTCTGTTGGTCCACAATCCYGGAAAACAGAGACCTTTTGGACATGAGCACACAAAACTGTGCTCTTCCCGAGAGAGAGGATCCATTACCTATAAAGTCATTTACCATCTAATATAGCCAACTTTCACAGCAATAGTCTAAACTGAAAGACAGGGAACACAGCCATAAACATTAGAATTGATTCAAATCTGTGAACTTCAGATGTTTAAGGAGCTAATGGAAATGTGAAATGACGGATGAAAATACTTAGCACTGACTGACAGTTTGCTAAGAAGGCTATCACACTCTTTGGATTTACAAGTAATCTAAGGATTTGTCACAACTTGATTTTAAGCTAAATATCTAACATGAAGCTAAAATGACATTACTGATCCCTAGGAAGTTCAATATTTCAAAGGGAATGTCATTCAGGAATAAGAAGTGAAAGAGAAATCACTTATTATTCTACTAGCATGTATTTTCACAGACGCAAAGAGGACAGGAAAACAACCAGCAGTATAAATTTTACCCTAAAGAGTAGTCATTGGTGGAATAATTTAGAACAGGTTTTCAGATACAAATCCATACAGGGGGTAGTGCAGTGTTGCTCCTGCAGGACACAACATTATGAAAGCGAGGAGATGACCGCTGCATTAACTCCTACGTTAGTTAGCATTAATTACTCTAAATACAGCTAAGGCCAATCCCCGGTAACAGTAGCAGCGAGATGCAAGCCAAGCGCTAGCTGCTCTCGCTGGGGCAAGCGGCAGAGGTGAGAAAAGGCAGCGGCAGGAGGACGAGCTCACACTGAGGACAAGCGAGTGCCGCCGCTCCGAGGGATGGGGCAGAGCTGAATAAATGCTCCAGGGCCAAGAGCAGCAGGGAAAGCTGCCAGCATCAGCAGTGCTGCTGAGCACGAGAGCCACACACAGCACAGTCGGGCCTCACAAGTTTCCCAAGGCAGAGGATTGCCATGCTGCTTGCAACATAAAGAGAAAGGAGGTAGCTTGGAGCACGGAGATAAATTTATACTCTCCAGGTGAACATGAATGGGCAGGAGTCATGAAGCTCCAGGCCTTCACCTGCTCGCTATCGGAGCTGCAGATAAGATAACACAGGCTGCACCCTGAGGAATGGGCGGTCTTAAATGGGCGGTCTTAAACATCTCTAGCAACTACAAAGGTCACCACTGTTGTGCCAACAACCTGTGCAGCTTTCACCTCTTCACCATCAAGAGGACAAGCTGTACGGTCCAGTTTACCTCCGGCACATGGGCCGTGGCCAAGGCACRGCCCCAGGCGCGCGGGGCTAAGCTGCTCAACGCCACCCTGATCCACACTCCTGGCCGCCGGGATCCGCTCAGCGCGGCCCTCGAGGCACAGCGAGCGCCGAGGCCTCACCTGAGGTGACACCGCGGCCGCTCTCCCGCCTCTCCCAGGTCTCCAGCTGCTCGGAGCCGCTGCGCCTTCCCCAGCTGCCAGCAGTGCTGAGCGGCAGCGCCTGACCTCAGCATAACCCAGTAACTTAAAATAGAGTATCTGCAGCATGCAGGTGACATTTCTCACCACCTAGAGCACGAACAAATATCAGAAAGCACCAAGAACAGCAAGAAAAAAAGAAAGTCTTTAAGATAATTCTTCAACAAGAAAAAAGTCTTAAAGTTTTTTTTTGTTTTGTTTTTGTTTGTTTGTTTTCCAAAAAAGTTAAATATGGAACTGCCTCTTTCCCTCTTTCCAAACCAACACATCTTACACCTACCCTAAGCACATCTTTTTGGTCAGCACTTTTTTTGCCAACATAAGAAATGACAGTAAACATCAAAGATGATGAGCAAATAATCTAAGAAAAGTTGATGTAGGTGTTTTCTCCTTTTCACTCAGAACATATGCCAAGAAATATGTTAAACTTCAAGGAAGGTGACGCATCATTAATTGAGTCAGTACACAGAAACAAACTGAAGAAAGACATACTCAGATAGCCAATGTGCAAAAGTCACCAGCATAATTAAYAGTACTCACACTATCAAACAAATAGTACTTATGCAACCAAAGGCAGAAATAAAACAGACTGAATTGCTGTTTTTTCTTGCATTCTACAAAGTAACATGCACCATTAAGGGTGCAATTTTCACGCAAGACAACTTCAAGGAACACACAAACACCAAGTCTCTGAAGAATCATTACTGCATCATTCTACATGAGCAAGAAGGCTAAGAGTTAAAATTATTCTTAAAAAGCGGTATTCAATATGGGAGAAGCACACTGTTACAACACATAATATGTTAAAAACATACACACCCCTTACTTTCCTTTCTCCATCAGGCACTTCCTGTGGTATTACAAAGTGATCTTGGCCAAAATGAGATTAAACTGTGTTCAAATCAATGTTGATTCCAAAATTAAACACTTTGTTGTTTCAGATTCAAAGCGTCCAGAAAAATACTCAGAAACGAAGTAACAGATCCATTTAAGAAGTCAAAAACATAACAGTACAACAGAAATCATTTCATAACTACCCTAGACAGGAAAATCCAGTTGCCCTGGCACATGAGTCTCACGGTTCTCAGAAGAGTTCAGACTATAATCATATTCCTTCAGTAAAAGATCTTTTGCATCTGCTTATTGTCAAGAACACACACTTTTAAGAAGCTTAGTATCTCCAGTAAATTTATCCCTTTCACAAATGTAATTGTTTTAAAACTTCTAAGAGAGAGAGAGCAAAAGACAAATATTCAGAGTTGCATCTTTTCTTCCCTTGGGAAGAGAGAAAAAAAAAGTATATACACACACACACACACACACACACACACCCCAACTGCAAATGGGGTAACTTTAAAATTTTAATTGCTGTTGTAACATCATATGGGAGATGTAAGGCTGGCCACACAAATCACAAGACACCATTCTATTTCTCTATCTGGATGGATGCAATTCCTGACAGAGGTGAAAATGAAGGGCAAATTGTTTCCTTAAGTAGCAATAGAAGGAAAAACAGAATTAGGTACTTGACCAAATTTATTTCCCCTTAAGCATATAAATATTGGCCCAGGCATCAGGCCTGGAAAATACAATTGCTTTAGGCAATATTGAAATAAACACCTTCATAACAGCAAAACTGAGCTCACACCAGGGGACTGTACTGCATTAATTTCATCAGTTCCCCTAATCTTGTGTATACAAGTTCTAAGGTACACTAGCTTGGTACAGACTTTAGTCTCGAGCCCTTGAAGTGCATATATAAAGAGTAGTAACATTGCTGTCTTTGGCAGTTTCTGCTTCTGTCAGTCCTTGAAATGCTTCTGCTGCTACAGCCAGGGAAAGGGACACTTAGGCAGCACCATGGCCTAAGCAGCTTCAGCAGCTATTTAGGGGCTCATTTATGGCAAGAATAGAAAAACCTGACTTGCCTCAAGGTTACTCTTAAATACTACAGAAGAGTAAGAGAAATGGCCTCAAGGTCAGCCACAGGAACCTGACGGATGGAGACATCCATGGATCTCCCTCTTTCGATCAATCCCCACCAGCAAAACAAGAAATAGACTGACTGGTAATCAGTAATAGCAGAAATAATAGTCRTGATAGCAAACTGATGCAACAGATTATGGTGAACTGTTTGGCTGCATGGTGAATAATGGATTGTTGCCTTATTGCATGCTGCTGCATCCTCCCCTTCTTTCAAGAGGCTTCCACAGGGGCTAGAGGCATACAACAAATTCCAGGTAATATCTAATACTCATGGTATAGGTGACCTGCTYGCTAGAAGCTGGAGCTAGGAAGAAGTACAACAGGGACAGTTTTGACAGGTTGAGCTTTGCAATATATAAATAAATAATGAACAAACAAGCAAATTGTTGGAGAGTGCATTTGGAGTTTTAACAAGATATAAACCCAATACTCCACAACCAGATGTCTTAGATAACTTCTCAATTGAAAGCTAAAAGCAAGTATAAAGAACCCTCTCCAAAATTGGGGCTTAGGAACTCATAAGCCTGTGGCAAGGCTGTCATCATGTGAGATAAACTTGAGCACTTGCATTAATGGGGTTGGGGGTGAGTGGAGAAGGAAAGGATGTGTTTCCATTAAGCTGCTGTAGTGCTACCTGGAACACAATATAGCAAGGGATTTTAAGGTAACAAGCTACTATCCCCTCACTGCTCTTTSAGTAAAAGGACTGATGTGAAATAATTGTCTTTTCAGTATTAGCATTATCTGGTCAGAAATTTCCTTCTCACAATAAGTAAGCACCACCGTGTCTCAATGATTCACTTTTTCTGCTCCTCATTTCCTCCAGTTCTACTGGGAAAGAACACTATGGTGTGATCATAAATGTCATCATCAGCAAACAATGAAGCTACTTGAAAACTAGTTTTGTGCTAGCACTGTCAGCTCCAGTGTTCACTGACTGAACACACAAAAATGTAAACATCTCAGATAAGATTTAAGGTACACAGATGATGAAATAGAAAATCCACTCCCAATATGCTGCAGCGTGCAGGCAGAAGAGCAAAYGTATTTTCAAGAACCCCCTCTACCCAGCCATAAGCACTTAAAATTAGACATTACCATTACGATCTTGTCATCTGATCTCCTTCAAAAGGTCAGGAAAAGATAAACATTATGAGCTTATTTGTGCAAAGCAGAATAGAAAGTGATACTGTCTTATAAAAACAACAGTTGATTACAGCCTTACAGTACATACAGCAGAATTACTTAACCATTCAAGTTGGTGGGTTGGCTTGCAGCTTTGCTGTAGCTTGAGTTACAAATAAGACATGGAAATCAAGGTGGTTAAAAAGATGCCCTAATCAAACCACAAACTGTTAATGCACCTGCCTAATTATTAATACAACTCTATTAACATGATGAGAAAAGACACATGCATCTTAATCCCTGTGCTAGAACCAGGTCTCTAGGAAAGAAAGAGTTTACTTGTGCAAATTGAGCTGCAGTATGGCCAGAGTTGTGCATTTCCCTGAATCAGCACAGGGAGGGCAAACAAGAGCAGTTTTCTGCCAGCCTATGAGAGAATTCCTGCAAACGCAGCCAAGACACTGAAGCCATTCATAGCCCGGGACGGCAGCGCAGCCAAAACTCACGGATAAGACAGAAGCCTTGTCCTTTGGCTTAACTGAAATGAAAACTGTCAAAATTTATAGAAAAACCTACAGAAGAACCACTCAAAATGGAGATGATGTTAGAAACAACAGCACTTAAGAAAATGCACCCTTTTACGCCAAATTACTACCTTACAACCTAGACTCTGCATATTTCAGTGTTTAAGAGAACTAGTCTGTGTACAATAAGAGTTTGCAGATGATAAATACAGAAGTTGAGCCAGCAGCTACTATAACTGAACCACGCTGATTAGCAAAGGAAGAACTAACCTTTTGTTTCACCTAAGGGATACCTCATTCAAAGCAGTCCTATCAAATTGAAACATCTGTCATCGCTCTCTGTTATTTCAATCACAGAGGTGGTTTCTCAACCTCATGAGCAACGTTGTGCAATCGCACAACGGTGTAATGAAATACTATGACCGGGGAAGGGAGGGGGGGAAGGAATAAAGCTTCTACCAGAGGAAAGAAAAAAATCCCTGTCTTTTTCAAGCAACTCCTGTGCGAAACCAAAAAAAATCTTCTTCCACTCTTCCCATTTCATGCTATTTCTGTTGGATATCTAACAAGCTTCGCACAAGGCCAGCTGGCCGACTCCCCAGAGCTACCACGAGGCAGCCGTTCAAGTTCTCCCATGCTGTAAAGACCCTTATAATTATCAACAGAGCCGTTTCCCCAGAGTCACCAGCCTGCCTCTGAGCACACCACGGCCCCACACACCCTCGTGCCCGCTCCCCTCCGCCCTGCGCTATATAAAGATCCCCCATCTGCAAATCAAACACAAACACAAAAGTCAGYGAGCGCCAGCAGCACTCGGTGCAACTCCAAAATACGGAGGCTGATGTAATTTTCAGTAGCATTCAGCAGAGAGAGATTTTTTTTTACTTCAGTTGTAGCAATATCTACAGCAGAACTGATAAAGCACGTGTGAAACAAAGCAATTCACTTCAAAATGCAAAGTTGTCTGGCTACCCTGCGAGCAGTTTAAATAAATGAAATAACAGGCCTGTCTATATTAAAACAATAATAATAATAATAATAATCACTTACACTGTAAAACACAAAACAACTTGTTCCAGAACAGAAGTGACAAGGTTTGCAGGAATACAGAGGAAATTMAAAGGGCTCCTGTTTTCTTCCACCATCCCACCCCATTGATACATCCGGTTCCAGCTCTTTAGGAGCAACTAAAGTTGAACATAAAGTCTGTTTTTTTTTCCAAAAATGAAACATCCTTGGTTTTAATGAATGCTGGGCTCCAGGGCACAAGGAAAGGGAGAAGGGAGGACAACCTTCTTACTACAGGGTTCCTTCCAACACTTCAGAACAGTCAATGTCAGCATATCATAAACTCGGTGAGGGAAGAAATGAAAAAAACACAAGCTACAACAAACCCTTCCAACTTATGTTTTTTTTCCCCCCATCCTTGCAACCTTAACAAATTACTTTCCCCCCAAATTGCACGCTTTAAGCTTTCCGGCAGCCAGRGCATCAATCCACACACCACTTTATATCTTTTCCCTCCCGTTAAAGAGTGTGTATTGTATTTCAGGCTACGGATTCACGGCAGCTTTGGGCTCAGCTCGGCAAGTCACGGAGGAGCAAATAAGCGAGTCTACGGAGCCGTTTTCACTCCATCTCCTGCAGTTCGCACCCAACGCGGCAGCGCTGGCGGCCGCTCGGCGCACGGGAGCCGCGGCCCGGGCCGCCCCGGCGGCGAGCGCAGCCCCGGGTGCGGGGGGGGACAGGGGCGACACGTTTCGGGAAAGCCGCCCATCCCGGCGTGGGCAGAACCACGCTATTATGGCCCGATCCCGGTTAATAGGGATCCTGCGGGCACGGGGATGCGAGCGGCGGGGGAGGCACCGCGGGGCCGCTTTGTCCTCCGGCGGGAAGCGACACGCGGCGCCGCGCGGCCGCTGCCCCCGT
>NW_020455093.1:4599068-4602852 GCF_003342845.1 Nothoprocta perdicaria
CGCCGCGCGCATCCCCGGGGCTCCCGCGGGCGCTGCCCGTGCGCGGGAGCTCCCATCGCATCCAGGTGCTCCCGGCTGCGCGGGGCGAGGCGCTCGAGCCTGTTCCGCCCCGCGGCTCGGCGGCTCCTCCAGCCACGCGCACCGGCGCGAGGGCCAGGCTTGCTTGCAAGGAAAGGGAAGCCCAGGGAAACCACGGCRGCTTGTACAGCTGTGCTGCAGGATGCAAGAACAGCTGCCTCCCTCTCGCTGCTTTACCCATCCAGCAGCAACCAGCCTCCTTTTCCAAGGCATAACAGAGCAGAGCGCACTGGGGAGAGCAATGAGCGCTGTCTCCTTGGTTTGCTCAAATGCAGCGTCCACCCCCCGCCAGAGCTGGAGCGAGAGCCACCCAGCACAGCCACCCGCGCCAGACACAAGCGGTGGCCTCGGTGGAAAGGTCCCCAGCCCCACCGAGCTTCTGCTGCCCTGCACTGACGCAGGGTGAGAAATGTCCACCTGCGTGGAAGTAGCGTAGAGGAAAAYGAATAAATAAACACACACTAAGCATACCCCCTCCCCAAGCCATTACTGTGAAAGCCTTCGTTTCCGTGCAAGTTTATTCTGCACCCCAAACATGAGTCTGGAGAGAAGCCACCTCTTCCAACTCCATCCCTAAACTGACTAGCTTTGGCTATTTACCCTAGCAGGAGGTAATGGTTTTGTCCTCACCATTTATGGATGGTTTTATCTTTTGTGTATTTTAACAGTTTTCTCCCAGCACAAGCCAAGCCACTCAAGAAGGTCGTAAATGCTCTTGAGCCCCARGAGAATCAGCACCTTTTGGCCTGCATGAGGTTGTCAGCTCCACCAAGCAGCCCCTGTGCTCCCTAAGGGCTCCATCCAGGACTACGACTGCATGGTGAATGCAGATCTTCCTACTATTGGTATGAACTTTATTAAAAAAAAAAATAAATAAAAAAAGGAAAAAAAAAAAACTAGAGACAAATCTAATAAAATAGAAACATTTATTGCAATGCTCAACATACAAATGTATCAAGTAGTATGAAATCTGTGATAGTAACATTTAAAAGTTCACTGTTTATGATATTCAAATACATTAGGTATCATTCAGTCTGAAAAAAAATCTGAATTATGACAGTTTTATTCCTTATTCAAGATACACTCTTAATGATTTAACTTTATTAATTCACTCTCTCAAATTCTCATTCTCTACAATTTCACAAATATGAACAGCTGTATAATACTCGTAAATGACAGTTTAAGTTACTGCCTGACCCAGGACTTTTATCAAGTATATAGCTGAAGAACTATGAGATTATACATGAAAACACCATTAAGTGTATCTATGTTTATAGGACATTAGTTAGTGATTCTTCACAGTCATAAAGTGCAGGTAATCCCTCATCCTGGGAGTAGCCCTATTGAATTTAATATTATGCTTCTAGTCCCATGTGAAAATTAGACACAGCTGCAAAACGAAAGCCTAAAGCCTTTTTTTTTTCAAGTAAAATCTGTGCTCATAGGCTACCAAAAAATAAAATCTTTCTAGGTTAACCAAGCCATGCTGAAAATCAAGCCAAAGTTTTCATGTGCAACAATACAACTGGTAATTTCCAATTACAACTTGTAATTAATTCAGAATATAAATATATATATATATATATCACAGAATAGACACTTTTCCTAAATTAGGCACAGTAATAGAGGGCCATGTAAAATTGTTTGAAACTAACACAGAAAAAAATAAGAGCTCAACCCTATTCATTGTCTGCTCTTCAAACAATATTACGTTTTCCACCTCCCTGTAATTCACCTTGTAGCTTCAACCTCAGGCATGGAGGATGTCGTGCATCAAAAAAGCAACCATTTGCAGAGAGAAATGCCACAACACAGAAGGGCAGCACTTCGGGAGCTGACTTGGAGCTTGTGTCCCCCATGTCTGTGTGCTGTGGCACAGCTGGCATCGACAGAAGCAGCAGCAAGCTGGTAGATTTAGTGCTACAACAATGCACTGATCTTTGCTCATGCTGGGACTGAGCCAGCAGCAAGGCAAAGTGCCTCTTTTTTCACTACTGTGCAGTGGATATGCTGAGGAAGATGTTCGATTCAGCCATAGGAGCAAACAGCAAGTCAAACACTGCAATTATCTAGACTTGTTTTGCCCAGAGTTGCTCCTTGGTCAGAACTCCTGCTGCAGTCAGTAAAATCACTGCCATGAGACTCTGCAGTTAATGCATGTGGGCCACTTTCTAATGGCCCTTAATACTAATATAAGAAAAAAAAATACTGAAGTGCACGTATATGCTGAAAAAATACTGAAATGCAAGAAACTACAGGATTGAGGAATTCTAAAATACGAGTTAGAACAGTAAAAATGGAAGCAGAACTCTGAAATGTTTAGAAAAATTAACTAATACTATCAAAAAACAAAGTGCAATTTTCTTTGCATGGTGTATTTAGTGCATGCTGGGTCCCAGCTGCTGCAATATTTAAACATGTGAGAAAATCTAGGCATGCTAACTCATTTCTGTTTTGTGCAGTGCTTATTCCTGTTGCCTTCACACAGAGCTAGACTGAAGGAAGGGGGTTATTAAATTTGAAGAAATGTAATCTCAAAGGGATAAAAAATTACCAGGGGAAGAAAAAGAAAAAATAAAAGAAAAAGAAAAAAAAAAAAAAAAAAAANAAAAAAAAAAAAAAAAAAAAAAAAAAGAAGAAGACAGCATATCAAAATATTGCCTTGGTGGTTTTTTTACCTTTTCTCTCTTTTAGGTGGATGAAATTAGCTCTTGAAATCAAAGGCAGCTACCACAAAGCCTAATTAGTTTCACTTAGGCCTGCATGTTGGCAAATAGTAAGTAAGAGTGATTACTGAGCTATGCAACCTTTAAAACAAGGTTATATGAGATATGAACTTTGTGCAATAAAAAGCATGGGAATGACACAGACTTAGCAATCAAGAGAAGGTAGTGGTGAGTGTGTTCTGTATTCTTCATTCATCCTACATGGAATCTTAAACAAAATTGTATATATGAGGAGAGAAAAAGAAACAAACAAATAAGTGTTGTAAAAAAAGGAAATAGAGGAAGTCATTAATAAAAGCAAACATTGTTTTCACTGTAAATATTTGTTAATATAAAGGTMATTTTCGGTGTGAAATATAAAGTTGCTCACCATTGAATAAAATGCATTTCTTAGGTTTCAAGGTGCAACAATGTGACCAAATTACTGTTTTTACGAGAAACTTACATCCCTCAATATTTGAGTATATGCAGGAGAGGGATAGGAACAACAAACACTTCTACAAAAAAGAGCGGAGGAGTTAAAATTGCCATTTTTAATCCTGATTTCCTTTTTGATGTATTCTTTATTTGAGATAATGATAACTAGATTCTGACCCTCTATCATCCCTGAAAAAGTTAGGGCTGCTTTCAAAGTTGGCCCTCTTGTGACCTAGTAAGGAATTGCAATATACCTTTCCATATGAACTATACAGAAAATGTTTCCTGATAAGAATTTCCACTTACTTATCAATCATTACAGCTGTTTACATTGAGTTATAGATTAGGATTTTTTTGTTTTGTTTTCCGGAATTCAAACTTACCTATTATCTTAAAATTATTTCCTGTGAGGCATTATCTTAACAGTTTGCCCTTATAGTCCTTCATAAAATAAACCAGTAACTARATTTCAGGGGTCTATTTATATGAGAATTCTATTGGTCCTTGGTAATGTTCAACCAAACAATAGATAAGAACATAACCTATATTCAAAAAAAAAAAAA
>NW_020455093.1:4603847-4647471 GCF_003342845.1 Nothoprocta perdicaria
AATAGCTGAAGTTAAAGGGCAAACCTAAACCTCATTCTAGTGAAAAATCAAGGTCAAGACAAATTATTCTTTCAAAGTGTAATCCAAATCTTTGAACCAGCTGATGTCTTCCCTCTGATTTCAGTGAGCTTGGATCAAAATTTCTTTCTTTTTCCTAACATACTAGAATGATGAGGTCATTTCCAAACAAATGATGTGGCCATGTACGCCACTCCAGCATTCATTGTGACACCAGTAAAAAAATATGTTAGTCTCAGTTCAAAAAGCTCTTCAGTCTTCCAGCACCAGAAAAAAGGCTAACAGCTGAAGTAAGATATGTCTGCCCATAGACATATCTTATGCCATCTAGCCATAACTAGGCTTCTCCTACCTGACCCCTCTAATTCTCTGGGTAGCTGCAGATTGTTGTTGTGTGGGCCTAGTAATCTCTCTGGTCTCATTGAGTTGCCCTTCCACACAGTTTTAGGTGTTTAGGTGAGCATGTTACTCACTCGGATACCACCTAATAACACAAGCTAGCCTGCTCACTGAGCTCACTTTACTTAAAACCAACCAATTGTAAATTGAGGGCCTTGATCTGTGAAGAAAAAAAGGAAGGCAAGAAAACAGATTTAAGACTAGACTTTGCAGGCTGAACTTGTATCTCCCCACTCAGTTTATAGTCTTTCTAAACAGTGAGCCTACTACCTCCGCTCATGCCACAGAGGGCAGAAATTGTGAGCATTTAACAAAAAAATCCTAGATAAGATTATGCACTATAAGATTATCCATTTGATGAGGCTAAAAGTGTCCCGGCGTGAGRGCAGTGCATAGCAAGATGTGTCAGGCACTATGCTTGTTCTTGCTCCCGTGAAAGCAAATACACTTGATGACTAAAATAACATTTGGCTCGGATGAGATTCCTTTACCTGTTAAGGTAACTGAGTTACCAATTTACTGATAACTGAGTTACCAGTAAAGGCAACTGATGCTGCCGTAGGGTGATATGATGTAGGTGCATCTCTCTTAGGAAACTGTGCTTAGAGTATAAACTGTGTTTGTGTTAAGTCAGCCTTACCACACTCTTATGGCCTGGTAGTACAGAGCTCTTCAGCTCCTGAAGGGTTAATTATTTAGACCTCAGTTTCTACAGTTTCTGTGCTGATATTTTATACACCCAGGTAGAGAGCATCTCACCAAACCACACCAGAATTCCCACTGGTTTCTATTGGACTGGGATCAATGCCTTCATAATTGATGGAAAGCCTCACAAAAAAGTACAAATACTGCCTTCCAGCATGATGAAGCTGGTTGCTGAGAGTGGTAATGTAGCACTTTTGGCCAATATTATTAGGGAAATTATTAATAAGCATGAAAGCTTCTAGTTCTTAATCCATATTTCCATTTTGCCAGAATATAGCTATGAAAAGCCACTTCCAATTTTACCTTCTGATTAGACTCTGGTACTAAGCAGGAGACATTCTTGTGGCGATCCAGGAATCGTTCAAAGTCATCATCACTGATGAGAAACTTTTCTACTTCCCTCAGAGCATCCTCACCACAGTTCTCCCCTTCGATGAGCAGGCACTGGAAAACCTGAAGACAAAAATGCACCCGATGAAGAGTTTAGGTTTTTATTTGCCACGAGAACTGCCATGATCATTAGAGACTTCAGTAGTCTCAGTACCTGTCTTCAAATTTGCCTGACAGTGGAGCTGTACTGATACAAACTGTGACAAGTGAATCGTACACAAAGGGCGCAATGTAGAGTTGCATTTCATAAATGAACTGGAAGAGTGCGTCTACTTAAGAGCTTCCTTCTAAAATCAAAGTTCCCAAATATATTCCAAACAGACTTTGGGGAAAAAGGTGCCTTTGCCACCAATATGGTCTGCAACTCCAGAAAGAAAACAGAGTAGAAACCTTTACCTTCCAGCGCACAGGGTTGAGTGCCTTGATCTGCTCATTCATATCTTCCTCAATGTTAAATCTGTTGATGACTGAATTTATTTTGAAAGCAACAGCATAGTCTCGGCACCACTTTCTCAGTTTATGCAGTTTCTCCACGTGGTTCTTCTTTCCTTGACCACGACCAATTAAAACATTGACTTCCTCATCAAAACTATCGCAAGAAATCGCCAAAATGTCTAAATATTCACCTGAAAACAAGTTTTAAAAATGGATTAACATTTCTATCTCCAGTTGAAAGTTGTCAAGCCCCTGCCCACTTCTACTTCCTCGTGATCTGGCACGAATCATCCCATGGACACCATTCTGTGCAACTGCACAAACCACAAGAGCCGCCGCAGCAGCAGTATCTGCAGCATCCCCACCCCTGCATGGCGGTTGTGCTACGGTTTGGCAAGACTACGACACGAAAGAGGCATAATAACAAGCTGCACATGCTCACAACATGTAACTAACCACACTTCACCAATGTTTGATTTTATTTGGCATTTATTCCAACTGACCCACTAACAAACCGCCTCCCATTTGCACTAACATAAATAAGTAAATAAAGTCTCGCTATGAGGCTGCACTAAGAAAGCTCGCAGGCCAAGTGAGCACTTCTGTATGTGTTGAGGTTTCCTTACCATACTTCTTGAACCACTGCTCTCTGATCATGCTGCCGTTGCTCACGATGCTGACGCTCGGCAGCTTCAAAACCTGCTTGCAAAACTGCACCAGCTTGCCCACAAACTCGCCTCTGTCCTGGAGAAACGGTTCCCCTCCGGAGAAGTTGATTTTCTCCATCCCTAGGAAGGGGAGCAGAGACGGGATGCTGCCATGAGCCTCTCTCAGCCGTTTTGGGCAGCTCCAAGCCTCGCTATAACACTGGGCTCGGGCTGCACTCACCTGCCTCCTTGAGCATGGCCAGCCCGCGCTTGGCCTCCTCCAGCGGCAGCACGAAGGAGGTCTTGGCCGTGTGGAAGCAGAAGCCGCACTTGTAGTTGCACTGGCGTGTGAAGTGGTAGTTGACGCTCGTGGGCGTCGGGGCCGCCCCGTCCCGCCGCCTCTCCCGCTGCCGCCCCGCGGCCGCGCCGCGCACGGGGGCCGCAGGCCGCCGCCAGCCGCGCAGGGGCAGCGAGAGGCGCGCGAGGCTGCAGCACAGCGCGCTCAGCCGCGCGCACAGCGCGGCCAGCAGCGCCAGCGGCAGCGCCGCCACCTGCATGGCCCGGCCCGGCTCGGCTTGGTCCGGCTCGGCTCGGCTCGGC
Source organism: Nothoprocta perdicaria (assembly GCF_003342845.1). Lineage (NCBI taxonomy): Eukaryota > Metazoa > Chordata > Aves > Tinamiformes > Tinamidae > Nothoprocta > Nothoprocta perdicaria. The sequence goes on from NW_020455093.1 coordinate 4,607,042, forward strand.
TCGGCCGGGCTGTATTCGGCTCGGCTTGACCGGGCTCTGCTCGCCGTTTGCATCTCGGCGCGCCGCGCTCCGCACTTAAGCGCGCAAGGGCCGGTCCCGCCCCGCAGCGCGGGGAAGCTCTCGGTTTCGTTTTCCTTTCTCGCAAAAGGGAAACCTGGCACGGAGCCCGCGGGCCCACCCAGCCGGGCCGCGAGCTCATGGTGCCCCGCGTCCCCGCTGGCATCCGTCCTCCGCCGCGCACCCCTGGGTGGCCCCGCCGGGCCCAGCTCCTGGCGCAAGGAGCACAGAAAGGTCTCTGCGGTCTCAGTGGCTCCGGTTCTCCCAATCGACAAGGGTGTRATGGGTGAAAGGGAGTAAAAGTGGAACTCATCTGCTTGTGTCACATCGGGAGCTCTTCACCTTAAAGCAGGTCTGCAGAGCCCCACTGAGCAGAGGACAGGTGACTGCTGCAGGGTAATTGGGAGAAAATACTTGAAATATATTCAATTCTTCATCTCAGATCCTGCCTAAAGCMCTTAAGTGGCAACACTATGTTGAAAATAGTATGGGCAAAGGTGGCAGCTGGCAGAGGCAGCTGAGTGCCTGTCTTGGCAGTGCCAAGAGAGACCAAGCGCCCACCTCTTGTGTTCCTTGAGCCATTTGATGCCCAGYATTTATCATGGGAGAGGACTCATGAGGCTTGTGTCGCAGCTACAGCTGCTGTCTTCAGTCCCAGGATGCTCTCCACAGTCTGCCTGCCTTGTACGCTGCCGTTCTCCTTTGGGTCATTTGTCTCCATGTGTGCTTGGCCAATGCCAGCATTGCTAAACTGCTGAGATGCTGAGCCAGCTCTGTCTGAACACGTCACGAACGCTCAAATCTGAACATCTACAAGCTGTGGCTTGGATAGCAGGTTTAAAATACTGCTTTCCTTGCTTCCATTTCCCTGCCGGAGCTGCTAATGCAGCAGGAGAGATCTGGCCTTGGGTTGGCAGCCAAACCTTCTTCTTCCGCCTTGGAAAGAATAGGAATAAAAATAAAAATAATAAGAAAGATAGGAGAATTAATCCTATTTACTACTTTTAATTAGAAACAACACTAGCTTGTTCATAGAAAGGTAGAATCATAGAATCAAGAATCATTATGGTTGGAAAAGACCTCTAAGATAGGCTGAATAATACTGTTATTTGCTATCTTTAATTTCCCATCACCTTTCCTTTACTTTCCTTGATCTGATCTCCTGGTGCACTAATGGCTGTAGTAGTGGATTACTGGAAACAAGTTTTCCCATTCAGGCAATATTTCAATTCTCTATCAGCTCTCTTGCTGGAAGTGATTAATGCCCATGGGGCAGGAAGGGAGATTTTTTTTTTCCAGCAGCTAGCTCTGGTACTGCTGCTTCACAAATATTCTTGCAGCATAATGAGAAATATTTCCATTCCCAAGCTTCCAAAGTTGCCCATAGCTCGTCTGTAGGAACTATTTGGACTTGTAATCATGGATCTGTGGGTCCTTAATTTTCTTTGAAGTTACGTAAGATACAAACCATGTTACATAAGACACAAACAATGAAAGTAGGATTTTATAATAAGAAAAAGGGCTTGTTGTCCACAAACTTGAGAACAGAATTGTTTAAGGAGAAAAGCAATGGAATAGGAGTTAGACTCCCATGACATTGAATTTGCYCCTTGGTTATTTCCAGGATTCAGTGAATTTGCAGAACTCTGGTACCGTCCGTTGCCCCATAGTGCTCACAAATCCTTTCTGCTTCATAATAGGAACTCTCTTTATATTTGCACTTTCTCTTGTCCTCAATGCAAAGTCCTTTCACACCTGATTCTTAACTTTTATTAATGCAAGTTGAGTCCATGCAGTTGCAGTCAGTACAGCTTTTTCCCYTCCTTTGAGTCTAAAATCTTTTAATGAGAAAAATCTCTCTGTGTGTTTGTGAGCATCTGTGTTTTTTTTTGTGTGCACGTGTGCACATATGCCATCACAGCCACAATCCGTAACACACAATTAGTTTTGCATAGAGATCTTGTTCTTGAGGTGAGATACTTAGCTCACATTGTTTAAGTAACTTCCATGACCTTCTGCAAGTTTGGACATTACACAAGATCCACTGAATAGCCATGAGTTTGGCAAAGTGGTTCCCCAAAGTGTCAAAAATTCCTAAATTTTTACCAATTTCTCTCAACAGGAGACTTGAATCAGATATACAAAGATGAGTAAACTAGAAGAATGCTGTTTGAAGAACTAGCAGACCAAATGTTATAAAAATGAATTATTCACAGGTTTTTGAGGGTTTCAATAGACAGAGCTTAGATCTTGTCCAAGCTAGTTTATTCAGCTTTAGTCAGCTACCTCCTCATTTGAAGGGGTCTAGAAGTACTACAGGAGGATCTTTTCATACTATGATAAATACAACTTGTATCATACTTAATTTGCAGGTACTTACAATACAGAAGCACAACTAGACAGATATCCAGACTCCTGGCTTACCTAAACATAATACATCTTCCTCAACTATTTTATCTTCTTCAAAAACACTTTCGACTTTGCGCACACCACACTCAACATTTTTTTATTACTGACCTTACTTTCCATGTGCACGTACGCATGCTCTAGCACTGTTACAGTTTGGTTCTTATTCATGGAGATCTACCATGCCATTTCAAGTCTCGTGCTAGCTAAAAATCCTCTAATATATTAGCTCACTAATAATTAAACACTACAACAATTAAATAGCAATTGCTACATCATCAGAACACTGCTGTTTTCTAGATGCTTTTATTTGAAAGTCAGAATCTTGGGGAACACAAAATTCATAGAACTCAAGCTTATTTGAAACTTCGTGTTCTCCTTAGTTTTCTCTATGCTGCTATACAAAATGACAATTATAAACGCTTTCTTCCTTCTTTCCTCCCACACAACTTAACCTCCCGAATATGTTTTCTCTGAATTATCTGTAAAGGTCATGTGTAATTGTTACYACAAAGTAACCACAGACTTGGCTGAAGTAGCAAGGTTCCAAACAGACAGACTTGGACATGTTCCCCCTRCAGCCACACAAATCTTAGCAGTACCAAAGAAAATCATTTGTGTTTTACTTTCCAAAWTGTTCTCTAGCTCACATCCTCTCTGGTGAAATCTATAAGAAAAGACAGATGTGCTTTTTTTTTGCTATGGATTTGATTCTGAACTTTTCAAAGAGCTGTAATCAGATTTCTGGCCTGTCACCTCCTAGAGAAGGCTCAAAAATAGCATGATCACAGAATCACAGAATCACAGAATCACAGAATATTCAAGGTTGGAAGGGACCCCKAGAGATCATCTAGTCCAACCCCTCTGCTCCAGYAGGGACACCCAAAGCACAGGGCGGCATCCAGGCCGGTTTGGAAGATCTCCAGAGAAGGAGACTCCACARCCTCCCTGGGCAGCCTGTTCCAGGGCTCTGGCACCCTCACAGTGAAAAAGTTCTTCCTCACGTGGAGATGGAACTGCCTGTGTTTCAACTTACACCCATTGCTGTTCAAATTTCATGGCAATGATGCTCTCTGAAAGTGGTAGCAGATCTGCTTCCTTCCCCTTGATTCCTATGGAAGTCATCCCACAGGGGGAGGACAAGGTCACAGCATTCACAATGTTTCAGTACTRTAAATATGCACAAAAAATATTTTAAAAGTAAATACAATGATTCAAATACTGGTGTGCTTGATGGAACAAAGGTACACAACTAGCATGGAATCATCCAAGTGGATAAATAGTGCCCACAGACAATGCTGCTGTGCTCCCTAATTCCTAGAGAAGCAAAAACTTAAAAACAAAGAATATAATATTTATCCAAATAAATTTTATTTAAATAAAGAAATTACTTTCTCCAGTGTTCTTGGGTTCCAATGAGACAGTATCTTGACAGGAAAAAAAAAAAAAAAAAAAAAACATTATTGACATGATATGAACCAATTGCATAAGTTATGGTTTCCACTTCCCAGTGCCAGGAGGAGCTATTTTCATGCCAGCCCTGTGGATTGTAGGAGAGGACAATTCGAGAAACATTCTCTGAAATGATTCAAGGACAATCAATATCAATTTATGGTCTTGTGATCTTATTCCCACATTATTATATTTACTATATTTAAAGTTTATTCTACARGAAATCATCTACTTCCCATTCTTCAGTATTTTAGCTACTTGTACAGACCTTCAACTTAAGTGATTTATCTTAGTTCCAGTGGTTTGTTTAAATTGTTTATCTACACTGTGCATTTAGAAATGTTTGTAAAGCTACAGGTCGACTTATTTYACAGAATGTAAAATGGTAATAGCCCTTGTGAAGAAACCAAGAAGTGCTTAACATATTTAAACAGATTCATACTCTCTGTAGTCTTTCAATACAGACAAAGATCCATCTTTGAGGCAGAAAGCAGGTGCAGTTTCCCATATTKTTACCTGATTAGTCACATATTTGTGACATATTTGTGTTTATAATGTGATGGGAAAAATGTAGAATTTTCCAAGACACTTTTAAGAAATTAGCTGTTTGGGTAGATATGACAAGTATATGAGAAGGAATCAGTAACTTGCACGCAGGGTCAGATCAAAACATTGACAAACTGTGGTGGGCAGGGAAAAGGCGAAATGAAAGTAAAACCTTGCCATTTACTCAGCTGGGAGGAGAATGGCAATTGTGGCATTAGGAAGCTGGAAAAAACAGGAGCATTGACCTAGATAGCTCAGTGTAGAACAGAAACAGTTGATTTTCAAGTGAAACTTGGCAACAGAGCWATTGGACCTCACAAAACTGAGTAAACAAACAAGTGTCAGATGAGATTCAGTACATAGTAATGCATGTAATAAAAAAACATGTTTATGTAACACTGAGCTCAGCAGTGGTGAGTGCAGAGAACCACTGAACTAATTGGCATAATGGAAGCAGCAGTGATAAAAAGTCAATGAAAGGTTGGGTAGTATCAGGAGAGGCAGTAAGCACAAGGAAGGTATTCAGAACAAGGCAGGAGGAATTATTTACCATAGTACCTTGGCACTGCATAGTGYCAAGTACGTAGCACAAGGTACTATGCAGAACCTTGGTATGCATAGTCATATCCTGACAAGTGCATGCAGTTGTGGCCTCTGCATCCAGCAGGGGTTAAAGAAGTTATTCCTGTAATTAAATGATGAAGTGAATGAAACAGCTGCCTTACAACGGTTTAGGGCTCCTCATTTTTGACATGATGAAGTTGAGGAGTTTGAAATAGGTAAAAGAAAAAAATATTTCTTGCACAACAGGTGTGCACTTCTGGAATTTGGGGGTACAACACTTTGAGGATGCTTTGATGCATCCTCTGCATCCACTGCATCAAAAGGTTTTAGAAAGATTTACAGACAATAGATTCATTAATAGGTGCTAAATGGATTAGCTAATCCAATGATTGTGGAAGCATGAGGACTGAGGGAAGGCTCCACAAATGAGTGAGGTCTCTGTAGCATGTCCTTCTGTCAGTGGTGGAGGCAAAATATTAGGCCACACAGACCATTTATCTAGATGCATTTTCTTGCATCTCAGTTTGCATTTTCTTATGTTCTTAAAGTTAGTATCTATTAGCTTATTACCTAACAAACTCTGTCTTGCCACATGTATTCTGACATMCTCAGCCAGGATTGGTCAGTCTGTGCTTGCAAGTTATATTAAAAAAAAAAAATGTAAAAGTTCTCGGATATGAGAAAGGGAATGTTTTGCCTTGAAAAATGTCAGTTTTAGTACCTGCTGCTGAGTCGGCATTTCATACAGCCTTCATGGCTGTATTCCCAGTTCCTGCTCTGGCCTAGCCTTCCAGCGGTGTCCTTAGCATTGGYAGTTTCCATATGATAGAGCTGATCTCTAAGTAGACTCTTGCTGCCTACCAGCTGCTCCATTCTGCCTGCAGAGCTGCCAARCACAAGGTATTTGTGTAAACGTGCGGCTGACCAGAAGTTTCTGCTTAATTTCTTATTAGAAAATATATTCTCTTGTAGATTATACACTTTCAGAAGATGTTTCTAGGAGCTACACTTTTATATGTCTACTTTTCTAGCAATTGAGAGAGCAAGTAGACTTCACCAAAGGTGCACGTTCTCTTACATTCTGGGTTACATAACACACATAAAGGTAAAAGGAGCCTGTGTCCTTACAAATAAGGAAAAAAGTAGTCTGCGTCTTTACATATAAAGGAGTTATCCCACACTCTTTAGCAGGTGGGATGTGAGAGTACAGGCAGAGAGCTCGTGCTGTGYGAATAAGATTGGATGTAGGTGATCTCATCCAGGGAAAAAACAGAAGGRGAGCAGAGAGTTCCTTATCAACAAATGACCAAACATATCACAGAGCAAATTATATTAGGCAGGCCAAGAAGTCTGGAACTTCTGAGTACCTTAGCCAGTGAGGAAATGGAAAGGGCATACCTTGGTCGGGAAATTAGGATAAAAGGAGGCTGCGCCCGTCAGTAATTTGAGAGATCCCACAGGGGTATGCCCTGGTGGACTCTGTAAAGGAATAAAGTTTTAGGACTTCTCTATCTCATTTCTGGACATTCAATTCTTGACAGCAAGGTTTTCTGCACACACATTTTGGACAGTTTCACTCACAGCAGCTGGTGTGACACTAAATAAGTATTAATCTTTACTTTAGATTTTCTCCCTCTGATTTGATGAATGCTGAAATTGGCCAAAGGACTCAGTTCCCAAAAGACTACTCATTTTACTTTCCAAACTGCTTAAGGTTCATGGTAGAAGCGTGGGGTCAAGCCATGGATGTGCCCTGGCAGCAGAGTGCTCCTTGGCCTGCAGGCTTGTGTGGGGCAGCTGAATGTGGCTGTGCTTCTGACTTAGCTGCAGAACACCATGATGCAGACACGGGACTCCATGCTACAACCTCAAGTGTATTTTTATTTATTATCTCCTGTGAATCCTTTCCGTCATGTCCGAGCCCAGGCTGYGCAGCAGGAGCCGACCACCCTCATCTCCCTTCCCTCACTGGCGCTTGCAGGCGGGCGGGCTKCCAGGAGAGGCCTTTGGGCCGCGGCACCTCCCAACCAGAGTTTCGTTTCCCGTTTCCCGACGGGCAGCCCAGCCGCCGCCTCCGCCGCCCCGGGCTCCGCTTTGCGCTTCCCGCCCGCGCAGCCCCGCGCAGGGCGAGCTCCGCGATGCCGCCCGCGCCACGGCCGCCGCTGCCGTCCTCGGCGCCCACCGCCCGCGCCCGCCTGCGCCAGGTGAGCAGCAGGACGCGCCGCTGCCCTGCTGCCCTTTCCAGCCCCTTCTCCTGGGAGCAGACTGGGGGCAATCGGGTGCGTCTGTCTTTGCAGTGCGCCTCTGAAATCCCCGAGGCCCGCGCCGTGCTCGAGATCCTGGAGAGATGTCCCCAGCAGCCGAGGAAGGGGCATTTCCCCGTCATCGTCGTGGAGGGGCTGGATGCCACAGGTAAGCGGCGCGGTGCGGGCAGCGGAGAGGCGCCGCGGATTGAGCGCCGGAATGAACCATTCGCTCGTCCCTCTKCACGAAAGGCTTCAGAATTAGAACAAAACAAACAAAAAAAGCAAATCTAAAATCCTGTGACATACTCAGATCAATTATAAATACCAGTCTGYCTTCTCTTACTCAACCACAGCCACCTATGCTATTTTTTTTTCACTCAGTGGATGAATACCTTATCTATGTAAACAAAATTATGCAAAAGGTGAAGTAACGGTGCTGAAACTGCTCGTGGAGATAAAGAATGCATGATTTTCYCACAGAGCTTTCGAACGAATGAATTAAAACAGTGGAGGTTTGAGAAACCAGTGGCAGTTTTTCATTTTATAAAAGTTGCCTTCTGAATAACTTTGCTTTCTGTATTTTCTGTTGAAAGGGGCTGAAAATCCACTGCACAAAGAGAGCAGTGCATAAACAGCGTGATGGCAAAGATCAATCAGTGTGGCAACATCCACAACAGTTAAAAAAAAAATACTGGAAAAGTTAAATAGAGAAATTGGTTGTGAAATGCCTTTAAAAGGGAGGGGGGAACGGAGGGAGGACGGACAGTTGGCAAGAGGGAGGAGAGAATGTCTCCGGGCCGGAAGGGGAGCCTCATAACCATTTTCTGCTAAGAAAATCTTATCACAGCAGTCTCCAGTTACCGAGTCAGGTGTCAGAACATGTGCTCCGAAGGAAAAGATAAGGACGTTTTTCAGCTCTTAAAAGTGGATTGTATCTGATATGCAAGATGACAAATGTTTCCTTTTGTAAATGAAATGCAGGCAAAACCACTGTAACGGAGTCTGTTAAGGACGCCCTGAACGCCGTTCTGTTAAGGTCGCCACCACCTTGCATCAGCCAGTGGAGAACAATATTTGATAACGAGCCGGCACTCATTAGAAGGGCATTTTATGCAGCAGGAAACTATATTCTTGCATCAGAAATAGCAAAAGCATCCACGCAGTCCCCTGTGATTGTGGACAGGTTTGTACATTTAAGAATTCSTCTCCTAACAGTGCCATCCCTTAGKGTTGCACTTAGTGTTGCAAGAAAACCTGCCGGTGACACCCTCTGAGATTCTTCTCTTTGGGAATGCTRCTGTGCAGGTAGCCTGAAAAATATAAGTCTTCTGAAGCCTAATAGCTAATGTGAGAGTCAAGTGTGGGTTTTCCGTCTCCATATTGCTCATAAGTGGGTTTAGCACATTTGCAAACCTGGAGTAGTGGAGACAGTCACCTCTAAGAGGGCTTTGAGATATGGCTGCATCAGAGTGACCTAAGTTTAGGTCAACTTACTCTTTCAGGCTGTAAAGACAGAAGTCTGCTTCTCACTTTGTACAGAGAGCCACTTAATTTGCCCATTTTATTTGTTCAGACGTGTAATTATTGCAATCTATGTACATGACTCACCTGTTAACATTATTATATATTTTCCTACTTCTGAGTTTCATCTCTATTTTTCATTTCACAAGTCTTTCATAAATCATCCTATGTAACAATTTATTTTCTGTATTTTTTTTAACTTATTTGTCGTGCTTCCATTTTTTTCCCTCCTTTTACTATATGTGAAAGATGAGATATACCCAAGAGCGTAAAAAAGGGCAACCTTCATTTTCAAAACTATCTTTTTCTCATTTTAGCCAATCAGCCCCTCTGATTGTCTAGATATGGAAGTAGCTGGTACTGAGCAAGTAGATTTAAAAAAAAAAAAAAAAAAAAAAAGAGGGTTTCATTTTAATGTCTTTAAAAGAGGCTGAGGTATTTTAATGGCAGACTCCAGCAGTATGCATAGATGAAAAGCCCTTTTTGGACTTAGGCAGTACATGTATTTGAATTCAGTGGGAGTTGTGACATAGCCTTCTGCTGTTGGTTTTGTTTTCTTTGTGTCTTGCTACATACAACWTGCAGTATAATCTTAATAAAGAAAGTCTAGATGCAGTTGGAAACTCTTTACTTGCTGCAGTAGTTATTATACTTACTACTATAACAGATAGACTATAACCTGTTCCCTATGGAATATAGAAGTCATTTATAGGTATGTGAGYGCTATTTTAATCATCACCTAACTCACTAAATATATAAAATACAGTGCCTTATTCTGGTTGCAGTGATAAACACAGGGGAAACACACAATTGATTTGTGCAAATTAAATTGTGTGAAAACCAGAAAAGATAAAAGTTCTGTCTTTCATAATTGAAAATGATACATTCTCTACCAAATCTTCTAAAAAAAAAAGTGGTGTGATTGTAACCATACACAAAAAAAAAAAAAAAAAATCTTGATGTTTGAGTTTGGACATACGATGTAAATCATTTTGATCTCATTACATGAAAAGTTGTTTGATAGCAGTACTTGAAGCACAGTTTGCCTAATATATAGCTTCTGGCATATTTTTAATTAATAATTCACAATAATTCTAAATATTTATTACTAATGCTATTTTAAGAAATAATTGATTGCATAGAATCATTCTTTACTGCTCCCTTCCAAATACCATCATTTTTGCACTTAGAGTCATACCGAGATTCACCTTCTGTATTGCTGAAATATTCATGTCCTTTCGAAAGCTTCTCTCTCCATGTTGTATTTTCCTGCCAGATACTGGCACAGCACGGCTGCCTATGCAATCGCCACCGAAATAAATGGGAAAGTTGAAGATCTTCCACCGACTCACCACGAGGTGTACCAGTGGCCTGAGGATCTGCTTAAGCCTGATCTTGTCCTTCTCCTGACTCTCAGCCCTGAAGAGAGGACACGGCGGCTGCGGGGCCGAGGGCTGGAGAAGACAAAAGAAGAAGCTGAGCTGGAGACCAACAACTTGTTTCGCCAAAAGTACGCTTTAATGAGGGATAAGAGGGTGGGAGCAATCTTGACTCCTTTTGACTCAGCATCGAAAAGTCCTTCTGCTCACATTATTGAGAATAATTTTCAAGATGTTTAGGCTTTGGGGATTTGGGGGACAAGGAGAGTAAATTCTTTTATTTCTCACTGAAAATCTTTTTTTGAAAGATGTGGGTGAAGAGATTTATTCCCTTGCAGAGGAGTTTAGAATTAAAATATTATCTTTGGCATTGCTGCTTCTCCTCCTCAGATTGTTTTTAAGTGTCTATGTGACATGCTTGACATTATGTGACATCTGATGAGTCATGAATATCACATTGGAGTTTTCTGTAGATGTTTACCTATGAAATGGGTATATGAGATGTCTGCACAAGGCTGGCAGATATGATAAAACTTATGGATCCTTTCTGAACTAGCAGCTAGAAGTTAAAAAGATGCGTTATCTCAAGCATTACTAGGCACATGTGTTGAGACAACTGCTACATATCCTAGCTSAATCGCTCCCTGGATTCTCCTGTTTATGCTGGTTACAGAGCATCAGTGTCTGTAGTAGAAGCTGAGACATCCAATGTACATTTCCATGCAGATGATTGAATATATCTACCTGCACCTACAAACCTCAAAGCTGAAATCCACCTCTAGGGTTTAATATTTCTGGAGATGACATATCCGAAGAATATACATTGCCTAAAATGACATAAGCTCTATGTAGACACTGGTCCAGGCAGCTGAACATGCAGAAGGACAGGTGAGCTGAGCGAACATGGTGCCATTTAAGAATCTTCATTTAAGAATCTTTTTTTTTTTATGTTTTTTTTAATGTGTTTCATTCCTCTATTTCTCATTGCCTCTAAGAAACCTCTTTTTATTTCTGTTTTTAAATAACRTCAACCTGGATATGACGAACTTGAGTCTCTCTCAACTGCTTTTATAGCGTGAGACCTGAATGTTTGACTTCATTAATTCTTGGAGGAACACAGAAAATGCTATTAATTACTCTTTCACATCCTCAGAGGCTAACTATGGAAAAAATTTGTTTTGTGAGAAAGTTTCTACTTTAGGTAAGGAGGTTTTCCTAGTATTTTCAGTTTCAGCAGCTGTTTGTAAGTGAAGAATTAGCAGGTGGTAAATGAACGGTTAACCAGGTTGATTTCAAGAAAGGTTTAAGTGATTAGGTTATGAAAAGGTTAAGTGAAAGGGTTACTTGCACTTTCTGAATTTCTCCAGTGACTCCAAGCTTAGATCAATGTGCAGAAATACACAATACCATGTCATGTAATGCACAGATGCCACACCTGGCTCTGAATAAATGCAGCCCAGGTATTATAAGCAGGCTGTCCAGTGTGCTGCTGAACCATACCATTTCCAGCGCCCAAGGTATTGCAAAAAAATAAGTAAATACTTAAATATTATGACATGAGAATATTGATAGGGCTCTGTAAATCAGTATCATGAAAGGAAGCTCTTTGAGGGTCTTATCACAAGAGTCACTAATGAGTTTTGCTCTTTGCAGTAGATGTCATTCATATTTTGCTATTGCATTTTTTTTGTGTCAATACTTTCCCCTGAGATGATAAATAATTATGCCAGTTCATATTTCTGCAATCTGTGGTTTCATTTCTCTTGTTTTGTTTTTAAATAGAGTTGAAGAGTCGTACAGAAGGATGGTGAATCCAGCATGCCAAGAGGTTGATGCCAGCCCCTCCAAGGAAGAGGTTCTCAAGACTGTGTTACAACTAATTAAAAAATACTGTGGTCTGTGAAAACAACTGCTGTRTAACAGCACTTAAAGATACTTTTTATTGTGCTATGTTTCTGCTACCTGAAAACACACTGCAATGTGTTTCCTCCTACAAATGAGTCATTTATTTCTCCTATCTACAGTATGTGTGGCAGGTTATCTGTTTCATCGTTGCCTAGTATACTTTTCTGTATAGGGCAAAATACAGTTCTTGTGTTGTTCATCATTCCTAGCAAAGCCACTAACATACCTCAGAGTTGTATGAGGTGCACGAGGGCAGCAGTGACATTTCAGGATGCATCATCACATTGCATTATCTCAAGGAGAACCTGCTTCTGTTCGTTGTGTGTTCCAAAATTTGGTAGGTTACAGCAGAAATATTAGGTGTAGAGGAGATGCTGGAATTTAATCCATCAGAAAGCCAATAAACTGATCATAACATTTAGGAATAAAGATTCTGGTGGCCAAATATTTGCTGGAATAGAGGATGAGCAGCCACTTCTGTGATAAGCATCCTCTAAAAAATGTATAGTAATAAGGGACACTAAGCATTTAGGCCTCCAAGTCCATGGAGAAGCCTGTTGAAGTAAATATCAATTAACTTTAAAGGAAAACAGGATAATGCTGTCACATTAGAAACAGAGATTGGACAGAAACCTGAAATTAAAAATATTTGGTCAGTAACTACTGAAATATTTTTCTGCACAGCATTTTTCTGTCCTATTAATAAGCTTGTTATTGTGAATTTTTCTTTTTTTGAGAGAATGTGAAATGAAAAAAATTAAGAATTTGAACAATGAAAATGATTGTACTTTTGCTTTCTTATTTTCTTTTATTTGTTTGTGTTCCCCATGTGCTGAATGTGAAAGCAGAAACTATCAAGACYTCCGTTCTGCAACAACGTATTTTTACACATCTCTGTTTCATTATCATTAYTCTTAAGTATAAAACAAAACATATGTGTAAGTGTCTGTGAGGTCAGAGATGAACAGCAATTCAAGAAAGAACCTAAATAAAATGTCATTTTATTTAAAACACTGCTTATGCTTTCCTCAGTTAAGTACAATTATTTATGAATCTAGCCTGGCAGTAAAAGTGTACTGAGAATTATGGTCCCTATATCCAATCTGTATATGCAAGGGGGGAAGGTGGCAGCAAGAAAAAGCTTCCAAAATCCATATTGTTCATCTAAATATCTTTTATTAATGTATTGATTAATATGTTTGAGTATATGTAATAAATTTGTACTTTCTATTAAAAGGTGCTGTTGTRTTTGACTTATTATTTACACAGCACTAGTGCTGGGATTCACAGCACACACAAGTGAGTGTAAGTACTTAGTGTAGATGATCTGCTTCATGTTCCTGCCACATTTTTATTCACAACATCTAAAAAGACTTTATTATCTTTGGCTTTACAAGTGCTGTGTAGCACTGGTAACAAAGGCATGTAACAAACTAAGAGGTTTGTTCTGGCTGCTGAGGGGCAGCCACATGTAGGACAGCAGCAACATGAATACTCAGCAATTTAATTGAATTCCACCTGCTTAATGTGCCTTGTGCGAGAAGTCATTTTACTGGAAGTTTGACGGCCACAAGAGGTCAGGATTTTGGTTTCATTGCTGAAAAAGCTGAGGCTCTGAGTAATTCCACGCAGATGCAGGAATTGAGGCTGCTGCTTTCAAAATGGAAGCATTTTTCAGTAGCTTTAGGGTGGAGCACTCATTTAAGCAGGGAACAGGGAGCGTGAGGCAGGCTGGGCTCCGTCGGGAGATCCCACAGTAGCAACAGGAGCTTTCCTGTTTTTCCTGCTTCCTGTCACCAAATTCCATCTGAGGCCAGAAGTCAACTGTGGCACAGTGAAGGCTGCTCCTTATCAGCTGTCCTCAAGGCAYAGATCACTCCAGGGCATTTTTAATTTATTGCTATTCAGGTAAATTTACTAGTTAGCTATTTTTCTAGTTATTTGCTGAGATCTGGCTTTAAGATACGTTCTGCAAAGATCCTGATAGTCCTAAGAGCATTTGGGAGCCCCAGACCAGAAAATCAACTTTCAATTCAAGCTTCTCAGTAGATCTAATAAAATCAGCAAATCCAACCCTTTCTCCAGACTTTTATATCAAGGAATCTTACAGAGCAATTTATTTTACCATATAGAACTCACCATAATCTTACTTTTTTTTTTTTTTTTTCCTTCTTCTCAACAGTCCAGGAAGCCATAGATACTTATATAAGACAGTATTAGTTGCCCAGACATAGACATCCTGAGCCAATTTAGTCCTCTCTAAGGATTTTAGCACCTCCCTGTGGTATCTGAGATGTCTGTTTAGGGCTGGCAGAGCTGACATGAGACATTTGGGTGACCTGCTCATCCACACAGGGGCAGCTGGTGACCTACTGGGATGCCATATGGTGCCTAAAATGGTGCTAGTTGCCCATTTAAGCAGGGAGAGAGAWAGAAAAACAAATATGCAGCCTGTTTGGGCTATGCCGATGTCAGCAGATGGTGTGGAGCAAGTAGGGCAGATCTGTGATGCAGAAGAGCCGGTGCCGAGGACCCAGTATGTGCCCTATGTGCATTTTGGTGATTTGTTTTAGACTAACTTTAATCTGGTCGCGTGGGCAGTCTCACGGCAGCAGCTGTGGTGCACTGAGTGTGCTCCTAGACTGTATCATTTGCTTTAGTTTCATCTGGACAGAGTCCAGGTCACACACACCAGAATTGCTCCTTGAGGCAAAACAGAATGTGGAAAAGCGGGATGATCTCAAAAAAAGCACTTCAAGGAGCACATATCTGATCTAAACCGAGATGCTAATGTGGATGCATCTTTAGTCTTTGTATGTTGTGGATGGAGTGGAAAGGTTTGCCTGGAACCAAAACGTACTTTGGATCTGTAATCCATTATACTAACAGGACAGGAAAAGTTTGAAGAATCTGAAGAAAAACATAAATAAATTGAAAAATAAACCAAGGTCTTATCAAGTCAGGGCAGGGGAACACTAAACTCCCGTTTCCCCAGTCTTCAGATTAAGGACTAATCTGGAACATGCCACAGCTCCTTTTGGCCGGAGACCCTAAGCTTCTCTCAGGAGCTGGCTATGGAGATGGAGCAGAAGGAAAAGCAGATCCTGGTGCTTGCTGGAACCCAGAGAGACAGGGAGAAGCCCATTTGCTCACCCAGTCCTGCAAGCAATAAATGCTGCTGTCAAAAGGCAGCTAAACCACTATCCTAAGCATATATCAAGCAATTTACATACAAATCCATGATTCATAAAGTAGGAGTCACTGTGCTGAATTCCTGAAACCAGCATACAGTATTTGGAGACACAGTGATTCTTTTTGTGGGTTTTGTTGTTGTGTTTGTTTGTTTTTGTTTTGCTTTGTTCTTTTTTTTTTTTCTGGTCCATATCTTACAAAATCCCTCAACAATATTAGGAGCTTCCTGAGATTTGCCACAAAACACACATGCTGCATCTGCTATCAATGCCTGACAGTTTTGGAGGCAGGAGAATCAGGGCTTAGATGGAAGGAAAAGTGTCTTTGTTCAAGCTCATAGCAAACAAAGGGCTCCAAAGACTTTTTCATTTTTTTTTAAAGGAATGAATAATTGGTAGTTGTCTGYTAAAATTCATTAGCTTTTTCAGTCTCAAATCCTCTCTTTTCTTAATTTGAATATTTGAAGAAATGCATAGGACTGAATTGTTGCTGCAGGGGGCTGTGCTGACTTTGATCTTTTAAATGGAAAACTATGTTCAATAAAATTAAATCAGTTCTTTTATAAARAAAAAGATCATCACTCTCTGGCTTAATTTAACTAAACAGATGTAGGATTTATGTAAATATGCAGGCATTGTAATGTGAAACAAAAGCTAGAATACCCTGTCAATAGCGTAAAAATGCATTTTGTATTACCAGCTGGTCAGTCATGAACTTTTTTTCAGCCACATAGACAGCGCATGTCATGTACTCTAAAGCTAGTGAAATATGATGGAAAATGTCCCTGCATCTGCAAACTCATTGCTTATGAAAAGAGCAAGCCAGATAAAGCCCCAATTTAAGCACCAGACAGGTATAAAATGAACTCCAGTGGGGTAATTTACTCTTTCTGTTGTCGTCCTTCTCCCTGGGGCCTGCTGTACAGATGAAAGGTTAATGCAATCTGCATATTTACTTCAGCTTTGAGGTTTTTTTCTTTCATTAAATATTCTGTGATCGAATGTGCATATCTTTCCTTGAAACAAGACAGAACTACAGAACCAAGATCAGATCCCACATCTGCAAGTCTTCTGGGCCAGAGAATCCAGGTATTCTGCCATCAACATCAATAAACTTAAAAAAGTCTTCTTTGGCTCCAGTAGCTCTACCAGCCAGGTTTACATTCAATGGGAAGAGTAGGATATATCATGCTGCAAATGGGAATCTCTTGATGTATCACGCTCGTTGCCTCACTGTTTGCTGCAAGGAATTCTCAGTGTATCGGCAGACTGTGTTGCTACTGCACTTGCAGTTTCTCTGTCTGCATCCTGCTGCACATATCCCTCAGTCCCAGAACATGTGCAAGCTTTCAAGGCGAATGCTCCAAGCCAAGAAATACCCTGGTGATCAGTGGAAGCCCCCAGTCCACAGAGCTGGCAGGAGACCCAGCAGGGACTTCCAGCACCTGAACACCCCATCCCTTCCTCCATCCCAGAGAGAAAACAGCAACAACAAAACAATCCAAACAATTTAAGATTTCTTTTAGTTCTYATTCCAAAATGGGATGAACAGGTTATCTGTCAAATTGGGGCAAAAAGCATCTCCATGCTAAYATTTTTATTCAAGCTTTCACTGCAGAAATATTTTTAAGGGAGGTGATCTCATAGCTCTGCCCGTTCTGATAAAGACAGACATAGATGCGCTTGGTAATGTAGTTTATCTATTATTTTTGTGTATTACACATGTATATTGCCCTAACAYTTTGGGTGTTGCTCTGTTCTTGTATTTTCCATACAAGATTTGTGTGGTAAGTGGAAAATAGGCTCCTTCAGTGATGCAAAAGCACTTACAGTTAGCTTTTATTTATTGGTTCTCAGCTTCTGAACTACTGCTGGGTTTAACAATAGCATTTGGGATCAGAGATGTTTAAACTGAGTCTCACTTCACCAGCTTCTGAGTTACCAGCAGCTCCCTTACAAGTCTTGAACATAGCAGAGTTCAATTGCAGAGTTCATCTGCTTTTAAATTACATCTGACTGCCTCCAAAGAGGTATCATCTGTGCAACAAACTGCTCTCAAGTACTACAAAAGCCTGTTTTCTGTATGTGTGGGAGCTTCACTGAGCAGAAAGCTGGGAAATGATATGAAAGTCATATCTGCATAGGAAATTAAAACTTGTTTATCTGCAGCTGAAATTCAGAGGAAGCACCTCTATGTTGCATTGCCAGCCATCGCCTAAAATAGATTCGCTTCCCAAAGTGTTTGAGGTTAAATAGGAATTGTTAGGTGTATCACAACAGTTTTCCAATAAGTCTGAATCTTTTGTGGAAAAAAAAAAAAAAAAAAGAAAAACTGTTCTTGGGATAAGTCCCTATAGATATTTGATCTATAGGACAGATTTTCAGGATATTCAATATTCTGAATATATTCAGGATATTCAGGATATTGAACATTCAATAATATTCAGAAAGGACTGTTAGGGAGATGGAGGTTGTTACCTTCATCTTCTTTTGCAGATAAGCCCTTCATGGAAGTGCTTTACAGGGCAAAATAGAGCAGTTTGAAGCACTGTCCTGCAGAAGGGGAGAAGAAAGATCTGCAGCCACTTGTACACACAAATTCACTGGCTAAAATTGTTTCTGATGATTTACTCAGCACAGTGTCATAGGATGCTGCACATACCTCAGAAACATGATCAAACAAAAAACCAGGAGACTACAAAAATTTCTCAAGGAGAATAAAGAAAAGCAGGGTAAGTTTTCCAGACAAACAGAGCAACCTGAGAACTGCCCCCAGGCAGCAGCCCACCACATTGACAGAAGGTCTGAGCTGGTGAGCAAGTGGTGAGGGCTGCAGCACTCAGCCCATGGTATAATAAAGAGGCAGGAAAAAATGAGGGATCTGTCATCTGTTGTCATCATTGCTGAGTTGGAGCTGCTGAGTGCACACCAACTATATTGGGTAGGCAGCTTCTGCTGGCTTTTGGGGTGTTAGTTTGAAAGAAACTAAACTTTGCTAAGAGCAGAAGACAGAGGAACAGAAATATTTCTAAATCAAATAACCTATGGGAAAAAATGGAGAAAATGCAAAGGTTAGAAACATTCCTGTTTTAAGAGCCATACAATCAGCTGCCTGTGATTCCATTGCTTCCATTTTCACATGGAAGCAAGACTGCGAGGACGCAAGGGTATGAGATTGGATGAATGCCACCCTGAGTGGTGTCAACATGTGCATGTGTGTGCAAACGTGCTGGGGAAGGGGATGGATAGGCAGTTAAGTCTGTGATTACGTATCCTGGTGAAATGGCAGGAAGTTTTTCAAATGCCTTCCATGTGGGAATTTCATATGCATCCCTATGGGATGGCCTCTGAAAGCAGATCAGCAGCAGCAGATCCCTCAAGTTGCCTCCAGCTGCCTGTTTGGATCTTTAGCATGGAGAAAGCCTAACTTGTTCCCTGGAAGCTGCCATGRGTACGATGTTCCACATATCGACTTTACTTCCCTCAGCCCTCAATCCATCCAATGCAATTCCAAACCCACTGGAAAAAAAAAAATCAGTTTGCTGTATGATGCTTTAGGAGAGTGTGACTTCTTTCACATAAGAAAGAAAATTTAAGTGATTTTCTAACTGTTTTAGACAAGGGCAAGAATTTCTCATTCTGAAAGCAATTTTAGCCAAACTCTGATCTGGGAAAAGAAAAAGGGGTGAACCTCTTAAGATAGGGATCTGACCTGGTTAAATCTATTCCCAGAATATGTTTTGCTGATCTGTTGCATAAAGGAAAGGCATTTCTGTGCCTGTGCTACCAAGGTAAGCAAAGCTCAATCAGTCCTTTCACCACCAGGGTATCACTGCAATAAGGTTGCATTTCTGGGCAGATCTTAGTGATGTAGCTGGTAGGGAGTAGGAATTAACATGGRGTTTGTGTTTAATCCTTGCTTTCTGGATCTCTGAAGATGCACAAGCTGTGCACAATTGCTCTAATGAGCTCCTTGATCCATGGATAGTTACATGGATGTGTGCTGCATGTGCAAAATGCAGGCACCTCGTTCACAGTTTAAATTCATCTTTTACAACCATTTATATATATATATACACRAATATATACATAAAAATGTACTGTTTTTAGATATTTGAGCCTTGCAAAAATCCAGATGTATGTTTGTAAACACATTAACTYCCTAGCAGGTGCTCACAAACAGGCTGATATCAGGTTAAGGCAGTACCTCTCAGTTACCACAGAGATGCATACACATCTGCTACCCTCTGGAACTCAATAATAGGAAACAGAGAATCATAGAGCTATAGAATCATTATGGTTAGAAAAGACCTTCGAGATCACTGAGATCCAAAACAGGAATAAGAAGAGTGTTTTGAGCAAGATTAAAATTTATGGAACATGATGAAACTGCTAAACTCCGCAGTAGCCCAAGAAGCTGTCCAAGAAGCTTCTGATTCTGGAGAATCCTCTGAAGAAAAGGAAAGCATCCCTTTCTCCATCCAAGACTAGGGATGCTGCAGCAGKTCTTTATCACTACAGCCACAGCAGGCTGGAAAGCTTTGCAGAAGGCTTCTTCTCACTATCATTTCATCTCTCTGCTTGAGGGTTTGTTTTTGTTCTGTTCCCTCTCTATCAGCATTACTGAGAGGAGTATATTGCGAATGGCATTTGATCATATTCTGCAGGATGAAAATGGAGAGGTGAGTAATTTTAGCATTTCCATTGCCAGGTTAAGGAGCAGAAATATCAGGACTGGAGGTATTGGCATTAGAAGGAGTCAGAGATGACCAAGACGAAAAAAAGAATTCAGAAATTTCTGTAACCAATTTCTTTATTCTAGTTCCCAACCTACAGAGAAACAATTTCTTAGCAATATCAAACCTTGCTTCAGTTTGGTTTGTTTCCTGCTCCTAAAATACTGGGGAGAAAATCGGCAGATACTAATACACTGAAGATAAAGCAAACTTTATCCTTCTCTTCCTACTATGCCACTGTCATGGTCAAACATGACAAGGAAGGCCCTGAATCCAGTTTCAGTAAGTCAAGCTCAGCTGAGGCTCGAAAAAGCAAGGTTTGCCTTAGTCTCCTGAGATTCAGGTTATACTACTGTTGTCTGCAATCTCTTCAGCTGGTGTAAGTTAYAGGAGTGAGAGTCTGGATCTTAACTTCCTCTAAATTCATGGCTGTTTCTGTCAGGACTTTGGTTTAGGCCTACTGTAAATTATTGCTTTGAATTCCCTTGTACTTTCTCACCATTAAATTAACAGGACGCACATGGTGGAGTCTAGTAAGTGGAGGTKAGGAGCCTTGTGCACTAATCCTCCAGCTATTAACAGGAGCTGCGTGCACTCTGATGAGCAGATCCTGCTTGTTGCTCACAGATGAGAATGCATCCCACCCCATTTCAGACAACGAAGGAGGTTTATAGACTCAAGATATAATTATTTGCATGTGCTTCAATAAGAAGAACCAAATATTTGAAGCAACCAAGCTGTATGTGAAATATTCAAAGTAGTTTCAAAGACCTCCCTGTACTCATAATCTATGTTATAACATAAAAGGCTGTGAGAGGAGCAACATTTCCTTTAGACAAATATCTCTTATTTTCTTCATCCCACATTTTCTTTCACAGGGACCGTCTGCCCTTCCCAGACAGAAGCAGGGTCTCAGATTGCACATTTTTTCTATTGACAGTTGCCTGGGTCTATGTGACCTATGGATGTCCCTGATGGTCTGTGTAGAGACTCATATAGAAAGGAGGGCTGCCTCCTGTCATTGATATCTTGACCTCTGAAAAAGAGTATTTTTAGTGCTTTGGGGTTAATTTTGCCCAAGACAGCCTCCTGTGCTGTGAGTCCTCCCCTTGGGGAGCCCCAAGGCAAACTCAGGAGGACAGCTCCTTTAAAGCAGCCTGAGAGCCGGGAGGCTGGAAGGGAGAACAGAGGCCTGGAGGCTCAGGGGAGGTGACTCTGCTTTTTGGCAGACTCCCTTTGCCATCTATAGGCCTGGGGGTCTTATCCGCAGGGTGGCCAACATCTGACAAAACAATCTGCTGCAATCCATGTTGAGGGAACCTCACAGAATTTCCTGACGCTTTCCCAGATTTTCCCACATAGGGAAATGATCTGGCAGGCACGACATGAGCAATCTGATTTCAAGACGCACAGTGCCATAAATTCCGTCAAAGGGAGAAGTGCTGCGTATCAGATGGCAGGCTCCGACCAGCGTGTTTTGTTCCACTTGCACGCTAAAATCTGTTGAGATGCCAGTTCCTTCTTCTTTCAAGTCTCTTATATCTTTTATTAATCAATGTATCAGACACACGCGTGTGCAAAAGGGGGATCTGCAGCACATTAGACTCTCACTGTCCCCTGATGTTGTTCGTCAGCGATTGCTCTGCAAGGCCATTCCTTCAACGCTGCCCACTGAGCCGGAGCCGCTAGAGGGAGTGACAGGACTAAGCAAAGGAGAGAGATCTACCTCAGCTTTGGAAGGATTCATCATAAAAACAGAGAGAGCTGGAATAACAGGGTGATTTTGCTCAGAAAGTAGGTGGTTTTATTACAAGGTGGAAAACAAGAAAGCTTCTTATGGTAGKTTTTTTTTTTCAGTTATGGATTTCTTTTTATAAAGAGCAGTGGCTAAGCTTCCTAAGATGCCAACTGGCATAAAGATGTAGCTTCTATATATACTTTTCCATTGGCCCTCTAAGGAAAAGTGAGAAAAGGTATATTAAAAATCGGGCTTAGTGTGACACTCAGTTACACAGAATTTAARCACGATATTTTTTTCTTTACAACAGCATGGCCAAAGCAAGGGTTGACTTCTCTGCTACTAATCTCCTGTGTATCTGTGAGCAAATCACCCAGGCTCAGATCCYCAAAGATAATTAGGCAAGGATAATTAGGCAATTCACTGAAATTGCTGAACTTAAGTATCTAAACAATCACTTTTTTTTCCCTATGCCACTTTCCCTCTGTGTGTCTGAAATAGATGCATTATAACCCCTTTCTTTCACAGAGAAACATAACATGCTCAATACATTGAGACTGTAAGAATGTAAGAACCTTTTATGTTGCCCTAACCCAGGGCTCAGTATCTTTGACTGCTATAACTGGCATAAAATAACTGTTTTTTTTCTTTTTTCTTTTTTAATGATTCCTTTTTTTTTTTGTCCAAGTGCCTCCGAGGCTGGTTTTCTACACAGCCACATAGAGCTGCTGCTGCTGAAGTTATAGTTCAGGTATCCTGATTAAAAAGCCATGATTTCTAGAGCCATGAAGCCTTGTGCTTACTACACTGATCCTGCTTCCTATTTTAGGTCTTTTTGTGTTGCCCACATTTTATCCGTGCGCTTTATTTTAAGGGGCTTGCTCAGGCTGCAGCAATTATGGGCATGTCAGATTTTCCCTAATATGATGTTATTTTTCAATGGGCTATAAAATTTCACCCTCAGCTGCAACTTGACATATGTAGTTGAGAACCTGCTGCTTTTAAAGAGTTTTTGAATGCCTTGAAGCGTTCTTTGAACCAAATTGGGCCATTAAGAAAAAAGAGACTGCACACCATAATGTGTTCATTCTAAAAACCTCTTTCAAGTTAGAAATTCTTCTCCCTTCCACTTCTGTTATCTTTTAGGCCACAAATAACAGCAGGACTCATATGAATTAATGGTGTTAAAGATATTACAAAATTTTATTGTGGAGGTAAGGTTAGCTCCACATTTAAGCTTACACTGAGATTTGATTTTAACATGGGGAAAAAAATTGCTGTTGAGAAATTTGTTGTTGATGAAAAATTAGTGTTGAATTTTGAGTATGCTGTACACATGCTGTGTATATCTATGTCTCCTCCAAACAGTGCAACTAGTGATATTTATAGTGAAAGTTGCCTGAAGTATGTTGTTRTAAGACTCATAACTTTGCCTTTCTAACTTGAAACATATCCTGCAGAGCATGTGCCTCACRGTGAGTTTGGAAAAATCTTTATAAAAAATTCAGAAAAAAAAAGATCAAAAATGGTACACTCGTTCCTCAGAATGGCATGGAGGAAAGACAAGCTGCTCCACCCATTTCAGATTTAACTACTATTTTGTTGAAAGACTCAATCATCTCCATAGTGTGCAACACAACTGAAATTTGAGTCATTGGCCATTCATACCTATGTGTTAGAAAGGAGCTTTAGCCTTCACTAAAAAGTAGTTATCAAAATCTGGGCAAGTTATAAGCTTTTGGAAATGAAAAAAGAAAATCACTTCAGCTCAGAAGAGCCTTGTTAATCTACCCCGATAGCGCTGCTGATGAACAGGGTCCTGCCCAGACTGGGCTGAGCACAGGACCTGACTCCTGCTTGCTCTAAACTCACCTGTCGGTCAGAGGGATTTTAAAAAGCCTCATTAAAATGAACCCTTATCTCACTATAAAAACTGAAAGCAGTAAAGGACTTGCTACAACTGGAAGGCTGACCTGGTGGCTGTGGTTTGATTTGAGATGAAAATGAGGATAAAGTCAAAAAGATTAAAATGATATAGATGATAAAGCCATCAGACCCAGGTTTTCCCGAATAGGCAAGAAGCAAATTGCAGTAGATTTTGTTTCAGCTCCACTGTTAAAGCAGATTAAGGCTGCCCGGGGATAGATATTCAATCCCTGATTCTAACTGAGAAGTCTTATATAATTCCGAGTAGCRGTTAACATTTTCCTACAGTCATTCCAAAGAAGCAGTCCTAGAGCAGATTCAACATGGGGCCCATTTTTCCAAGTAGGCACCAAATTCAGAGCAGGGTACCTGGACGATATCTGATGAAACTGATAGTCTTCTATGACGGAACGATGGGCTGRGTGGACGAGGGGAGAACCGTGGATGTTGTCTACCTTGACTTCAGCAAGGCTTTTGACACTGTCTCCCATAATATCCTCACAGGAAAGCTCTGGACAAGTGCRTGGTGAGGTGGATTGAGGGCTGGCTGGATGGCAGAGCTCAGAGRGGGGTGATAAATGGGGCCGAGTCCAGCTGGAGGCCTGAGGCCAGYGGTGTCCCCCAGGAGTCAGTGCTGGGCCCTGTGGTTTTCCACCTGTTCATCAATGACTTGGATGAGGGCACTGAGTGCACCCTGAGCAAGTTTGCAGATGACACCAAGCTGGGTGGAGTGGCCGACACTCCAGAGGGCTGTGCTGCCATCCAGAGGGACCTGGACAGGCTGGAGAGTTGGGCAGAGAGGAACCTCATGAGGTTCAATAAGAACATGTGAAGGGTCCTTCACCTGGGGAGGAATAACCCCAGGCAGCAGTACAGAATAGGGATGGACCTACTGGAAAGCAGCTTCACAGAGAGAGGCCTGGGAGTTCTGGTTGACACCTCAAGTTAACCATGAGGCAGCAGCACCCTTGTGGCCAATARGGCCAATGGGATCCTGGCTGCATAAGGAGGATGTTGCCAGCAGGTCAACAGAGGGGATCCTGCTCCTCTCCTCAGCTCTGGTGAGGCCGCACCTGGAGCATTGGGGGCAGTTCTGGGCWCCCCAGTACAAGAGGGACGTGGAGCTTCTAGAGAGGGTCCAACGGAGAGTGACAAAGATGATTAAGAGACTGGAGCATCTCTTATATGAGGAAAGAGTGAGTGAGTTGGGCCTGTTTTCGCTGGAGAAGAGAAGGTTGAAAGAAGATCTTATCACATGTACAAATACCTGAGAGGAGAATATAGTGGTCAAACTCTTCTCAGTGGTGGACAATGATAGGACAAGGGGTAATGGGTGTAAGTTGCAACACAGGCAGTTCCATCTCCATGTGARGAAGAACTTTTGGGCTGTGAGGGTGCCAGAGCCCTGGAACAGGYTGCCCAGGGAGGTTGTGGAGTCTCCTTCTCTGGAGGTCTTCCAAACCCGCCTGGATGCCACCCTGTGCCCCGTGCTCTGGGTATCCCTGCGTGAGCAAGGGAGTTGGACTAGAAGATATCTAGAGGTCCCTTCCAACCTTAACCAGTCTGTGATTCTRTGTGATTCTGTGATGACAGTCAGTTCCAGAGATGTATTCCAAAAAGCCATTTGCTCTCTGGGAAACATAGTTCCTGTTCAGTCACCTAACTCCACTTTCTTTCTTTCTTTTTTTTTTTTTTTCCTTCTTGCAGAGTGCTGTTATATCTGCTATAGACCAAAGTTTTAGGCAATCCTCGTCATCATTTCATTTAGATTGGCAGATGGGACAAGGCCAATACAACACCAGGGCTCTCGCAGGGTCAGTTCACCCTACATCCCAGGGCAAGTTGCATAAATCACTTTTTTTTTTCACAGGTGGTAAGTGAGTGTGTGCGTTCCTCATTGTAGTGCCTGTCAGGAGACATCTGGTGTCTGCTTTGCAGAAACGCTGAGCTTTCAGAATGACAGTGGAAGTCAGGGAGAATTGTGCTCGGAATACATAAAGTGCCACACGATAAATAAAGCACAGTAAAAAAGCACTGTCCAAAAAAAAAAAAAATATGGAGATAGGCATTTCAAATTAGGAAATAACAAATGAGAAGTTTTTGTTTTGTTTTGTTTTATTTTATGTGAAAATTTTTGCCTTTTTCCTCATCCATAGAAGGGAGTGAGTGAGGGGGTACACGGCATAAGAATGTTATGAAGAGAAATCCATTTAGGAAGCATTCACATGCAGTCATTATAGAGCCATAGACAAATCTCCATCATGAAATGACTCATGGGATTGAAACTTTCCACAGGAACATTTCATTAACTTTTATTTTGGAAGAGGAAATAGAAGTAAAACTTTCTGAGCAGAATAGATACTGATTTTCTGCTACAAAGTGGGGAAAAAAAAGGGACTTAAAATTGTTCAAAAGGGAGAAATTGACTTCATCTAGTGTGGCTCTTTTCATCAAACTTAGATTTTAGAAAAATTTCTTAAAAACAATTTTTTAAAAATACTATGTTAAAATAGAGTGTGAAATGTCAGAAACATTTATATGATTTTCAAAATGCATCTATGATATCAAAGTGTGTGTAGGCTCTAGCAACCATATTTCTGATCTCAGATTTCCTGAAATCCAGGAAAGCACACAGCAATAAAGCTCAATTTCACAGATTAACAAGGTACTGTGTTTAAGCAAAGTGTTACTGTTGCTGGCCAGATTGGATAAGAGAATGCATGTGAATAAATCAAAGGAAAATAAATATTAATATTGATCAAAATAATAATAAAACATGGTGCTGACAGCCCCTTAGGAATAAGTAGATGTGATTCTACTTAAGATGAAAATCAGGATAAAGTCAAAGGTAAAATGGTGCAGATGACGAAGATGCCAGACTCATTTTTTTCAAAACAGTCAAGGAGCAAATTGCAGCAGATTTTATTTCAATAATTTAAAATTGTCTAACAAATTCATAAAAATCGTGAATGTAACATAAGCCTGAATCTGGGAAGTATGTCAGAAAATATAATTTAGAATGGACAGCAACTTGGATAAGGTGATTTTCTTCAGTTATCTTACTCCAGCATATGTTGTTGTTTCATTTAAAAGCATACAAAAGGTTTGAAACCATTAAGTCTTTCATTGAAGACAGATCAGGCAAAATTTGTTATAAAAATATTTCATATATCTTCTTATTGCTGCCAGAATCAGCAAGGGTGCATTATCTAGAGTGCAATCAAATGTCATGATAGAAAAGCACTAAAGACTTTTTAATTAAAAACGTCATAAAGGCTTAAGTAAAATTATAACTGCTGGTTACTGTAATCTCCTTAAAGGAGTACTTGTGGGTGTCTGTGTGCCTGTGCATGTGTGAGCAGGGCTATGTGAGTGTGCCAGAGCGTAGCAGAAAATGAATCCTGAGCAAACGGTGAAACACAATCTCTGTGAGCATTCATTGGAGCTGGCAATTGCAACACACATTTTCATCAGTCCATTAACCCTTTGCTGCTTGTGTGTAACTACAGTACAGCTGCACATGCTCAAATATAATGCTAAAGCTGCCCAAACGTCAGCATGGCTTTTAAATAAAATGTGAAGTTCATGGTGCATGCTGTGACTTAAAAACAGTGGTCACTCTCTTTGGCATCGTGTTACCTGTACAACGTGCGTTTTTGCAGAGGTTGCCAGAAGTAGTGATAATGTACGTGATCTCACATCAGGGGAGCTCCAGCTGCTTGTAACACCTGAAATCCGACTCAGGACATATTTTATTTGCTCCAGGCAGGGCTATTATAGCCTGCACAGGATCTTCAACCTTCTCAAGGGTAGTGTATGGGATGTTCTCTGTTTCAAGATGTGAGCTTTTCCACTTCTTAGTGGAAAAGCTTCCACTTCCACTTAGTGTTGCCAGAAGGTCAAGGGAGGGGATCCTGCCCCCCAATTCTGCTCTGGTGAGGTTGCACCTGGAGTATTGGGGGCAGTTCTGGGCTCCCCAGGACAAGAGGGACGTGGAGCTTCTGGAGAGGGTCCAGCGGAGGGCAACAAAGATGATTAAGGGACTGGAACATCTCTTGTATGAGGAGAGACTGAGTGAGTTGGGCCTGTTTAGCTTGGAGAAGAGAAGGCTGAGGGGGATCTGATTAACATTTATAAGTTCATGAAGGGGGAATGTAGGGAGGAAGAGGCCAAGCTCTTCTCAGTGGTGGCCAGTGATAGGACAAGGGGTAATGGGTGTAAGTTGAAACACAGGCAGTTCCATCTCCATGTGATGAAGAACTTCTTTACTGTGAGGGTGACAGAGCCCTGGAACAGGTTGCCCAGGGAGGCTGTGGAGTCTCCTTCTCCGGAGATCTTCAAAACCCACCTGGATGCCATCCCATGCCCCGTGCTCTGGGTGTCCCTGCTGGAGCAGGCGGTTGGACTAGTTGATTTCTAGAGGTCCCTTCCAACCTCAACCATTCCGTGATTCTGTGATTCTTTTTTTCTCCCCCTGCACATCCTCTACCTCCACCAAGAAGCTCTGGTACACGGTACCACTGGGGGATGGTACAGGTATCCCATGGCAATAGTCAGAATTCTGGCTTTGCACAAGCCTGGCCATTACACTAACCAGCAACACTGTGTAACCTCTAACACTAACACTTCGTATGTTAGTGCTGACAATTCAGGCACAATATTAGGGATGAAGATTTATTCTTTAAAAGCCAAATTGTGGCTTTGCTGTGAGACCCATGCAAAGGGCTGGATAATGTTACATTGCTGCGGGAATGGAGCTGAGACACCAAATGCCAGCTGTAGCAGCTATTCACACTATAATTTTATGGGGTGTCTGAGTCCTGTTGTTCCGTTATGTGACTATAGAAGTTACACCACAATTCGGACCTAAGGAAATTCCCACATTTTGAGTGGCAAATCTTTGGAGTCACTTGAGAACTGAACAGTCTCTTTGGTACAACTTCACTGAAACAAGCAAGTCTGAGCCACTGAGACACCACTCATCACAGAGAGCCCAGTGCCTTCTAGTGCACGTGTATTCTGCAAGCRGAGAGGTAGGAAAACTGCAAATTTTTATCCTGCTAATTTTGCATTTACCTCTAGAGCCCTTTAGTTGTCTCATTTCAAAAGAACTAACCAGGCAGACTTCTTCCAGGTGCCTCACAGGTGTGCTCCCATTAATGAATCCTCTGGTTGCATTATTGGAGTTTCAAAATAGAAGATACAAATAAAAAGGAATCAYCCATTTCCCCGTGTACATTCCATTGATCACAGAAACAACTAGTGAACAAAATGACTGATGTAAACTGTTTTCTTCTACTCCTCTGAGGCAAATACTATTTCTTAATCACTGGTACCTTCCCTTCCAAAGTGGAAGGGTCCTTTTTGTGCCACCAAAGTAATTTTCAATCAGTCTTATTTGTTAGGGAGAGAATGTCAACATTAAAAAATAAAAATCAGCATAAAAATTCCTTAATGCTTATGTTCTACTTTTTCATGTCTCACAGATCTGTGCTTTTGCAACTCATTAATTTAAAATTATGATCTCATAAACATTTGTGATGAACTTATTGCTACATTTTTCTTGTATTATGAAGGGAAGGGCATGATGCCATCATGTTTGGGTTAAGTACATGGACTAGCCTTCCAAATAGCTCTTTATAGGGCCATAAAGTGGTAAGATTTGTGGTAAAATAGAAAAATAATAGTTTGTTCTTAGACAGGCAGGAGATTCAGCAGCACTTTGCCAGGAGCTCTCTAAGAGAGGATCCTTCTTCTCCTAGCTCCTAGACAGTAGGCACAACTACTGAAGAAACTGAGGAAACATTAGTGTAGTAAAGTTTTAATTAAGATCTGTCTATACCTTGTACTCTTTCAAACAAACAGTAATAGTCTAGGAACCTTTGCAAAACCAGTGGGTTATGGATTTCATATAACAACTATTGGTTTCTGGAGTAGAAAACTGTTAGAAGATGAGTCACTCACTATTGTCATAGAAACTGAGGATAGATGGACCCTGAGACAGCTGTACTAGTTTATTAAGCCTTTCTAAACCTGTGCTGAAAATTTAAYAGCAAGAGCAACCAGGACTCAGCTGAACATATCAGAGATCTGTAGCCTATTCCATAGCAGCCTTCTCTGTGCTAGATGTCTCCCAGAAGGGCTCATGAAAAAGGCATGAAGTCAATATTTTGGGGAGCAGACACGAAAGGCGCCCCAGTCAACCTAACAGTGGATTACTCTAGGAAATCTAATTTAATTTTAAAGCCATCACTGTCAGGACTTTAGAGTTATGAGAGCATCTTTGAATACACAGGAAATGAAGGGAGTACAGGATTAAAACCTGTAAAAAAAATCTGCACACAATTAAACTGAAAGATCTATGTAGTTTCTGTCATCAAATATATTTGATTGCTTTCTAGTCATTACAGTAGAAAGCCAACCTCATTCCGCAGACTAGAAGTGAATGTCTTTCATAGATTCAGTAGCCTCATTTAACAGTTAACTTAGCTAGAAATACTTTGAATCCTTGTCATAGGAAGTGAAGATAACTTCTGCTGTTTGTTCAAGTGAGAGCAGCCCATACTGCACCATCTCATTACACCAAGCCATTGAAGCATCATAAATAAAACAGCAAATCTTTGGCATATGGAAAATACTTCTCAGTTTGACAAGGCTGGAGCAACTTCCCTGCATGCAGTTTCCCCTTTGGGACAAAGCTGAGCCTCGGGGAGCTATCGCTGACCTGTCTGGGGCTGAACAGCCCCATCTCTCAGCCCCTGTCGGGCCCAGGAGTTCCTCACTTGCCAGCTGTCCSTTTGGAAATCTTGTGGCTGCAGGTGAAGATCACATGCTGCTTGCAGACTAGACATTGCCTGATCATCTGAACYACTTCCAGAGCAGTTTACCTAGCCTTTGGATTGCTGCCGTTGGCAGCTGATCCTAGGCAGATACCTACATTGGCACAAGTCTCCATGCATTTTTTATGTCTTTCCTAATGGAAGGGTGGTTTTGTAGTGTATGTATGTAAGCTTCTGTGGAGCTGCCTCAGCAGAATCATGCAGTAGTAAATAAAAGTATGACATTTGGTACCTGCTGCTGAAATYGAGGCACAAGCATATGATAAAGGGGCTGGCTGATAAAAGGGGACATGTTGGGCGCACTGCAGTGACAAATTGTTTCTCTGTTATGCCTAGGAGACAGAAGTGATGCACATATGGCATACTGGCATATTGTCATTTCTGTATTTCCAATGTCGTACAAAGCTGTGACTRTAACAGCTCTTCTTAATTGATTAAGCTAATGCTGGTCAATATATAAATGACAAAAAAGAAATACACTTTTGCTCTACATCACCCATCACCAATGATTTTTTTTTTTTTTAATAAATGGTCTGATTTCATACTGTGATAGTGTTTCTTTACACAAAGCTTAAAATTTCTACTCAGCATACAAAACTCAAATGACCTTCTAGTCAGACGTACTCAAAATACATCCTTGATTAGAAACTGGTACTGCAGGGAGGCTGTAGGCAAATGGAACAACCATTTTATAAGAAGAATCTATAAATTTGATGTTTGGTTATATTGAAAGATTAAAAAGCCCCTTCTACCCCACATTAAGCAGTTATCAACATCCAGGGCTTTGAGATAGGAAGGACTGTTTGATTACTTTTAGCTCCACACCCTGAATCATAACATAGCCTAGTATTAGTCTTTTAATGTGTGAATCAGAATGCACCGTATCATCACCACTTTCCCTTCTCCACCATTACAGAATATTAGTAACATTCATGTTTTCAATCATAATTCAGCAGAGAGCATTTTCTGTGTAAGTAATTATATGTTCAGAAGCTTTATTCCAGTTTCCTGATTAGACTATACCTAGTCTTTCTATCTACGTTGAATCAATACACCAGATATGTTCAGTGGTGGAAAAAACATCAGTGGTGGAAAAAATACCAGTGATGCTCAGAGTTAAAAAMAATGTTTAAGCCTCTTGCTCAGCGCTGACTTAGTAGCTAGGATGTGTTATAACTCTTGTGCTGTAGATCACCTTTGTGATTCACATTGCTAATTGCGAATCAGYTCTGATTTTTCCTATTTTTTCTGAAAAGAAATAATAATCCTTTTCCTTCGTAGTTCTCTCACTCACATTCCAGTGAAGCATCAAGAAGATAGAAATACTTACCATATCTCAGGTGCTAGGCTATAAACTTAATTTTTGTGCATCACTCACAGCACTAGACAGGTGTTTCAAAATGTGAATAAAAGTAGGGTAGTGTGGGACACAACACACAAACCACTGTAAAAATCTCCTGCAAAATGCAGCAACTAGCTGCCTAGTAGGGCAGCAGGCCTGTACAATGAACAGAAACTACTCATTTAAAAGCTTTAGTACTGTACTCCTACTAAAATATAAAACACATTCCAAAAATTCAGGAGCTAGAATAGCAGAGCTCCAGTATAGTGTGGAGAGCAGCATACACAATACACTACATCCATATATATATATATATATGTATATATATATATATGAGTGGTATGACTGGCCTCTTTTACAATGCAGAAGCCAGCAAAACATAGTGGACACCGTTTTGCTCTAGCAGGCATGATGCTGAGCCACCAAAGGGCCGTGTATGTGTGTTAAATGTGTGTGCTCTGAGCAGCAGGTCTCTGACCAAGTTATCCATTTCCAACATTATGTGCCTGTGGTTAAAGGGATTAGCCAGTGGTAATCCAGTTCTGGAGGAGATTAACTTTCCAAAATAAAAGCAAGCTTCTGCAGCGGACACATTTTTGGCTCTGCTGGCTTGGGTGGAGTGTTACATTGGCTGGGGGAGGGTGAAGGATAAATAACCTCCACCCTCTGTTTATCTCCCCACTAGAGGCCTCTATACAACTGTCAAAAGGAAAAAAAAAAAGAAAGGCTTTTATTGTCAGCATATTTTTAGGCCACTTAAGATGACAAAGTGCAGAAACCAGTTAGGCAGCCTTCTATGGAAGGCTAAACTTTGGCTGAATAGCATTCCCACCACAGAACTGCCCCTTATGTAGTGATGGCTTTGCCCAGTGTCCAGTAGCTGCCTTGGATTAATAGTATRTTTATATTTAAATCTTGATCTAGACATTGCATCAGGTAGTTGAATCCACTGCCTTCAGTGAAGGTATTTTAGTGGAGACTTGTACAAGTTGTACAAGCAAGGTGAAATTTAGAGATACCACAGATGGAGGTGCCAGGTTGCAGCAAATAATGCAAACAACACAGCAGTTTGCTTAGGATATSGGCGTGTCTTTCAGATGCTGTTGTTTTAAAAACTACAATTGAACTAGGCTACTTGTATTCTTTGGCTTCCTGTTAAAAATATTACTTCCAACAGTTTTTCATTTTAGATGCTGTTTTACGCACGTCAGCCTTTGCTGAGAGAACCAGAGCTGATGCTGATGACCTCAGCACTGATGTCTACCCCCCAGAACCTAGCGGGGCTGTAATTCCATCAAGGACAAGACCGTGGGGGTGTTGGTTAATGTCACCAGAAACCCTCAATGGAATTACAGCCTCAATTGTGCAGGTCTGGAGTATTTCACTTGCTGCAATACGGGGTAAGAATATTATAATTCTGCCTGCTCAGTGCTGCTCTCTGGAGCAGAGTCTTATTGGATTGGCCCTAGCAACGTGCAGAGATGAGGCAGGAGATATGTTTGCTGCCCCCAATGTCAGTGGAGGGAGGTGACTCCGGGGGTTTGGCAAGACTGAGCGACCAGGGAATATCTGCCTGGCCAGCTTGCAGTCACCACAAGGGCTTGTTCTGCTTTGCAGGCTTGGCTTTCCCAGGGCTACAAAATGAGAAGCGTTCAGAGGCCCTCTGCTCCAGAAATGGGAGGGCAAATGTATTATATTGCCTTTGGTGTTAGGTTCAACCCTATATAAACAGCAAGATTTATATTGCCCATTACTGCCCATATTTTAACACTTCCTGCAGCTGAGACTGTTTTTTGCCCATTTGAGCCTCTCTTGCAGCAGAAGAGATTAATTTTTCTCTCACTGCCTCCTAATAGGAAGTTTTCTGGGCATTATTGTTCAGAAGACTGATGACTTGGCTGCATCAACTCCCCAGTACCCTTCCCCTGCTTCTTTCTGCTTAGAGGCTGGAAAACTTGCTTCATATGACACCAGAATTYATGTGTGTATATATTTGCTTTGTCATGTGGCAGCTGCAACTAACATACCTGCAAAGGCCCTACTGACAGCAACAGCCCCCTAAACAAAACACATTGGGTTAGAAAAAGAAAAKGCATCAATGTAAGATAGTTTCTTTAAAATTAGAATATGAGGACCTATGAACCTGAGCACCTGAGTCTGTAACTGTGACCCCACTGCCTTTCTGCAGAAACACATCCTTCTCTTGAAGAGCTCACTAATATTACTCTATTTACATATATCTCAAGGTCACCTTCATATAAAACCTGCTTTTTTTTTTTTTTTTTTCTTCACACTTTCATCACAGATCCTCTGAAACTTTCCTAGCAATATTATGTTTTGGGGAGCGTTGTGCTACCTCTTCCTGCCTCCTCCCACCCACAGAAGCCTCCAGATGCAGTTAGACTGGTAGCGATGCTATCGCACACGCACTCCTCTCGCTTCATTGTGTGCTCTTGCAGAAATTGCTCTTCAAGCTGAGTTATGCTTCAAGGCTCCTTAAAATATCACAGATTTTCAGCACACACTGAAACCTAATAGCACTAATGAACAGAGAGCTTTTATCTTGCTTTTTTTGCCAAGTTCAAGTATTATGGCTAAAACCTTCATAATTACCCCATCATTTTATCGGTGATTGCTTAGTGTGATGATTTCATGAGTTTTCTGGGGAAGAGGTAATCTAGCCAAGGAACATTTTCAGGCTATCTGGCAGTCTTTCTTTTCAAAAGATGTATTGTTCTTATTGGAGTTTACTATTTCATCCAATTCATCTTGACATTTTGTTGCTTGCATGGTGAGCTCTGAAGGAAGAAGATAGTTTAGTCTTTGTCTTCTTTATCTCTACCCTCGTCTTGTTTGTTGTGAGCCTTGAAAGCAGAAGCAAAGGCTATCTATATGCCAAAAGAAAAGACAACTGACTTCCTTCTAGGTTTATCTGGCCTGCTTCAAGCTAATTTAAAGAAGTAGTCTTGGCAGGCCATATAAATTAGGAAATAAGTGGTCATAAACTGTCAAGGAAGATTTTTAAATGCACCTTGCAGATTTAAGAGCACATATCTAATTGTGCCTAAATCACTTATTTTCTTTTATGAAATTCCTTATCTCAGGTCTTACTGAAGGAAAATAGAAAGGTTGCATGGACARAAGGAGAAAGAAGGGCCTTAGATCATGACAGTGTTGAATTTCTTTAAAAGGTCTCATCCAAAGGAAGGGTAAATTATTCCTTGAAATAAAGTTGATTTATGTCACAAAGAAAACAACAAAACAAAACAAAATCCTTTAGTCATAAGGCTGACCTCTCATAGGCTTTATTTTATTTTATTTTATTTTATTTTATTTTATTTTATTTTATTTTATTTACAGCATCTTTTTTTTCTTGCAAACACAGTATAAATTTTAAGATTAAAGTACCTTCTCAAAAGGGATCATATACACTGCCTTAACAAAATATATAGTAAACATTATATTCCCATGAGGAGCTGGATCATTTCCCATTTGGATATCTCTTGTAACCAGCCTTGGGAAGATAAAGCTGTTTTCCCAGGGAAATTTTCTTTAAAAACGTCTTATGCCAAACTATAATAAAAATCAAAATTTTGAAATTTATGATAAGCTGGAGGTTTTTTTCATTATGTTTATTATTCTCACAATTTGGAAACCACAGAAAATTTTATTCTACTTTATTTTTAGAATGCCAGAAAATATAAGTTAAGTAAAATTCGAAGATTTCATTTAGACCTTGGCAAAACACAGTATAAAATATTAGGTATTATACATTTAGAGAGGGTGACAGAGCAGTGGAACAGGCTGCCCAGGGAGGTTGTGGAGTCTCCTACTCTGGAGGTCTTCAAAACCCGCCTGGATGCCGCCCTGTGCCACATGCTGTAGGTGTGCCTGCTTGAGCAGGAAGGTTGGACTAGATGATCTCTAGAGGTCCCTTCCAACCTTAAATATTCTGTGAATCTGTGAGAGTAACAAATATTTAATCCTTAGGTCAGGAGAAAATGCATTAAAAACATAAAGCCAAATCAACTTATTTTAATACTAGCAAAGATCTTTATATTATTAAAAAAAAATCTGTGTGATTAATTTCAAATTTCTTTTATGGAAATCGAAACAAGCTCCATCATTGCCGAAATGTAATCTTTAATAAGGAATATTATATGCTCTTCTGCTTCTCCCCAAAAGGATGTATTAGAGCTGGTAAAGGTACAAAGCAACTTGGTGATGCTCAAAACCTTGGAATGGTTGTTGGCATCAAATTCAAGGACTGCAGGCTGGAAATGAGAGGAAATCTGGTACCACAATGGCCTAGAATAGGT
Organism: Nothoprocta perdicaria; assembly: GCF_003342845.1. Classification (NCBI taxonomy): domain Eukaryota; kingdom Metazoa; phylum Chordata; class Aves; order Tinamiformes; family Tinamidae; genus Nothoprocta; species Nothoprocta perdicaria. The sequence goes on from NW_020455093.1 coordinate 4,643,209, forward strand.
GAATAGGAAGAATTTATTCATTTACTTCTTCAGTGTAAGAAGTAGAAAGTTGGTTCTCTCTATACAAATTTAAGCCTCAGAGCTCCCTCCTATAAGGTGCATATGGACTAKTAGTTTTTCCTTGATTTACAGAACAACTGGACAGACTAAAGGGCCCAAACCTCTGTGTTGCACACAAAGATATTGCTGTTGATTCAGGAGGCCCTGAGCTGCAGGTAKCCGGGGTGCTGGGTGAGCTAGCCAAATGTTCACGTGTCATAGTATGACACCTTGCCCATTGGCTCTCCCCTTGGGATTTCTCTCATGATCCCACATGGTTGCTGTGTTGTAAGGCACAGGCTTTTCTGCGAGTAAAAATAAAGCACCTTACATGCTCCTCTAGGTTAAAATATGCCTCTCTAGGCCCCTACCCTACTGTCTTTCCTCCTTGCCCCTTGGAAGCATAAGATTGCACGTCCCCATGTCCCTAATCTGCTGCAAAGAGAGCAGGAATGGATGGCAGTGCTGGATGCTGTGAGGTAGCCCTAGATGTTCTTATTAAAGGGCAACCCAACTGCTTTCTATGGTCGCATCCTAAAAATATATTGACTGAAATGGTCTTGACCTCTCAACCTTTGAGAAACAGCTTTGTGAGAGCTGAAAWTTTTCCTTCTTTGTATTAGTCAGAAACAAAACGTTGCTGAAGGTGCCTTGTGCCTGAAAGGCAAACGATCAACATACTCCTAGAAGAATCCGTTACATTTCTCCCAGAGTCGAATTTGTAGAAAGCAATTCTCTTATGTGAAATATTGCTTAAAGATGTGATGAAGAGAGCAAGTTGTTCATGCCAGCTCATTTTCAGGCTGTCATCTCTCAGGCAAGTTTGGGATGCACACTGGGAAATCTAGAGGGAATAGAAGTATGTGGTTAGCCAGCTAACCACTGGATGACACTGTTGTTCCACATAGCTACAGCTGAAAGGCTTCATCTGACAGTGAAAATGGGACTTATAAAAGAAAAGTGCAGATGTGGTGTTTTTAAGTGTTTAGGGTATTCTGTGTTTTAGTGCAAGGGGCAAATTTGCTTTTGTATACGTCCCCACAATTAAATGCTGGCTTTCATTCCTTGGCGTTTAGGCTAAACAGCCTGATTCAATCTGGATTTAGCCCCTGCTGCCTGAGTTCTCCAGATCCATTGCAATGAAGAAAATAGTAACTTCATATGTCACACAGGGCGGCTTTACTTACAACATCACTTAGAAGATTAAAAATAAATTGAAGCATATGTCACTTCAAAGGGGGCAAAAAAAGGACATCTGCATTATTTGATGCATTAATGAGAAAGTTCTGCCGAGTCTTGATTTGAACTGTATGGGAAATGATGCGATTGGTAAGCTTGCAAGTTAAATGTATTTGAAATGAAATTGTTTCTGAAATTTGTATTTAAGCTAGGTTAAGGGATACTTGCATTTTATACTTCGCCTTCTGACATCTTGTTCGTAAATTGAGCTTTACCCTTTTAACTTGAGGAGTTTACAATAAAAAAAAAAATCAAAGCAATTTAGCTACAGATATCTAAGGCTGCATTTCAGTAGAATAAGCAAGAACAGCTCTCCTGCCTGAGGCAAATCTTATCATCCATGACCATCTGTGCAGGCTACAAACTAACTACCTCCGGCACCGCATGAATCTGTAGACACTGGGCTATGGATTTGCAGACTAACATCCATCCATCCTGATTCCCACCCCCAGCTCCAAATACTCTTCCCTAATATCCTTCATTCATTTTAAACTGAAAACAAGCACCCTGACATCAAATATCCTTAGCCAAATGGTGAGGAGAGCCAGGTCATTTTTGTTTTTTTCCATCCTTTCCATGGGGATACTGCTTAATAAAGGTCAGTAAACTTTGACTGGATGTTAAAGATGCATAGGCAGACACCCTCATGAAAAATTCACAAGGAACAGTATGAGTTTCTCCATGCCATCTTGGTGCTTCTGGTTTGTATATCTTGACTGTGGAAGGTTTCTATAGGTCTGAAGGAAATATGACTTCCAGGAGGCTAATGTTCTGTGTTTAATGCATTAGCTTTTCCCCTTGGGGCTCAGTTACAAATGCAGCTCAGGCCCAATTGATGAAATACCAGTTAATATGTGAGCCTGACAGCTTGGAGGGGACACAGCTGCAGTGAGCTAGGACAGGCTTGGGGTGATTGAGAAAGATCTAAATGTATGAAGGCCAATATTTGCATATGTGGGTATTTTAGAGGAAAACATCCATGGCTTATTAATACAACTAAATATATAATCTTTTTCTTCAGAGGTAATTTCTTTGGTGTTCATCCTACAGAGGAATTTGGCATGCTCCAAAAACCCCAGCCCTAAACCATGGTCCGTTTATTATTAGTATGACATTTGTGCTGCATAAAGGCTTCAGATATGACAACTTTTTCAGCATATGTATATCATGACTTTGTGAAAAATTGCATCAGGGAGACTATCCAGAGTTTAAATAAAATACCTTCAATTTGGTTTACCCTGAAGCTATCAGGTTTGTTCCAGCAGAATAGAAGAAGGTCCAATTTCAAATCATTTCTCACAGAGCTATATTCACAAACATATCTTAAACTTGTGTCAAGTAGCCAACAAAAATTCTCTCCTTGTACAGCATGGATGGCTAAACAACAAATGCAATCAGATTTCAAAATGTTTTCAAACATTATTTTTAAAGATGTGTGAATGTAAAAGCTCTGCATCTATAATCACCTGATGTTGTGATTCGGTATCTCTGAGATTCTGGATTGGGTCTTCCCTTGACTCCACAAATGCTGGCAGGAACATACACCAGGCATGTGAGTTATGTTGGTCCCAGTAATTTATTGCATGGCCTTTTGCCTCAGGTATCCAAGTCTCCATGAGCCATATTCAGTGCTGCTGCATGACCTGGAATTAGGCTCTGCTTGACCCTTGAAATACATGGGGAAAGCCATGGACATCCTGCCTTTGAAGAGTCCCATATTGAAAGGAACTCTGCTATGACATTAATGGATGAATATGCTTATGTGAGCCAATATATGGATGTACATTTCTTAATGACAGCCCAATATGCTCATATATGTCTCTATCAACTTAYGTGTTGATCTAGAAAATAGCTGAGAAGTCTATAATGTATCATGATGGTKACACCCTGCAGATGGAAGTAGTTAGCTCTTTGTAGCCTCAATATGTACTACAGGGACTAAGAAGAGCCAGGAAGAGAAAATCCCTCAGATTTAGAAACTGCCTTTATCCCTTTAGGGACACAAGAAAATTAGAAATATTGCCTTTCCTGTTAGTGTTTCATGGATATTATACAATGTCATTATAATTAATTTAAAAAGTACTAAAAATAATTTGAATGCATTTAAGTTTTATGCTAGATCTTCTAAAAGTTAGCTTTTTGTAGAAGATGTGATGAAAGCAAACAGGAATAGGAAAAGAGGTTGGAGTGAGGCTTACATAATTTTAAATATGTCCCTTCTCAAGAGTAAATGAAAAGTCTTGAAAAGTCAAGAAAAAGTCCCTAGATAAACAGGTAAAATAAACTTCATGCTTACAAGTACCTGGGCATTTTAGTGACTAATTTATGCCTGAAATGACTTACAGCTTAACATTCTCAAAATTAAACCTCTGCTGAGTTTTTTTTCTCCTAATTTTCCCAATGTTATTAGGTGCTTTAAAATAACTGGGTAGGTTGCTAGCACTAAGGAATCTCWCCTCTTTAGAAACCACCCACAACAAACATCATTAATTGCAAATAAGTTGACATTGGGGAATTTAAAGAAAAGAAGGTATTTATGGAGCAAGTCATTTGGTAAGTCCAAAATTAAAACAAGAGTCTAAATGATAGGATGTATAAAGTCAGATTAATTGTGTTTAACTTTTCTAAAGCCTTATTTAGTGTTATTGTTATTTGATGAAATAACCTTCTTTGACCTGAACAAGGGAGGTTGGACCACACAATCTCCAATGGTCCCTTACAGCCCCAACTACTCCAGGGTTCAGTGATTGTCTCTGTTTTGCAAAAATAAATGTTTTTGAGGTAAGGTTTCCATAAAACCACCTTCAAACAAAGGGATTTCTAAGGTCAAAGTTGCTAGAAGATGTAGGCCAGACCTTCAGTCAATGTAAACTGGTATCAGTTGAAGCCAGCTGGAAGGACTGCAATTTATACCAGCTGAGGTTACTCTCTATATCTGAGCAAAAACAGCCATACTTCTCTCTCTTAAAAGAAAAAAAAAAAAAA